>NC_139631.1:22126703-22171703 GCF_964638095.1 Poromitra crassiceps | reverse complement strand
CCTCTGTTCATGTTTGTCTAGTGCCACTGCTATACTGATAAAGATCACCTCTGTTCATGTTTGTCTAGTACCACTGCTATGCTGATAAAGATCACCTCTGTTCATGTTTGTCTAGTACCACTGCTATGCTGATAAAGATCACCTCTGTTCATGTTTGTCTAGTACCACTGCTATGCTGATAAAGATCACCTCTGTTCATGTTTGTCTAGTACCACTGCTATGCTGATAAAGATCACCTCTGTTCATGTTTGTCTAGTACCACTGCTATGCTGATAAAGATCACCTCTGTTCATGTTTGTCTAGTACCACTGCTATGCTGATAAAGATCACCTCTGTTCATGTTTGTCTAGTACCACTGCTATGCTGATAAAGATCACCCCTGTTCATGTTTGTCTAGTACCACTGCTATACTGATAAAGATCACCTCTGTTCATGTTTGTCTAGTACCACTGCTATACTGATAAAGATCACCTCTGTTCATGTTTGTCTAGTACCACTGCTATACTGATAAAGATCACCTCTGTTCATGTTTGTCTAGTACCACTGCTATACTGATAAAGATCACCTCTGTTCATGTTTGTCTAGTACCACTGCTATACTGATAAAGATCACCTCTGTTCATGTTTGTCTAGTACCACTGCTATGCTGATAAAGATCACCTCTGTTCATGTTTGTCTAGTACCACTGCTATGCTGATAAAGATCACCTCTGTTCATGTTTGTCTAGTACCACTGCTATACTGATAAAGATCACCTCTGTTCATGTTTGTCTAGTACCACTGCTATGCTGATAAAGATCACCTCTGTTCATGTTTGTCTAGTACCACTGCTATACTGATAAAGATCACCTCTGTTCATGTTTGTCTAGTACCACTGCTATACTGATAAAGATCACCTCTGTTCATGTTTGTCTAGTACCACTGCTATGCTGATAAAGATCACCTCTGTTCATGTTTGTCTAGTACCACTGCTATACTGATAAAGATCACCTCTGTTCATGTTTGTCTAGTACCACTGCTATGCTGATAAAGATCACCTCTGTTCATGTTTGTCTAGTACCACTGCTATACTGATAAAGATCACCTCTGTTCATGTTTGTCTAGTACCACTGCTATGCTGATAAAGATCACCTCTGTTCATGTTTGTCTAGTACCACTGCTATACTGATAAAGATCACCTCTGTTCATGTTTGTCTAGTGCCACTGCTATACTAATAAAGATCACCTCTGTTCATGTTTGTCTAGTACCACTGCTATGCTGATAAAGATCACCTCTGTTCATGTTTGTCTAGTACCACTGCTATACTGATAAAGATCACCTCTGTTCATGTTTGTCTAGTACCACTGCTATACTGATAAAGATCACCTCTGTTCATGTTTGTCTAGTACCACTGCTATGCTGATAAAGATCACCTCTGTTCATGTTTGTCTAGTACCACTGCTATGCTGATAAAGATCACCTCTGTTCATGTTTGTCTAGTACCACTGCTATGCTGATAAAGATCACCTCTGTTCATGTTTGTCTAGTACCACTGCTATACTGATAAAGATCACCTCTGTTCATGTTTGTCTAGTACCACTGCTATACTGATAAAGATCACCTCTGTTCATGTTTGTCTAGCACGTCGCGGCTTTAGAGAAAAGGCCCAATATTGTCCACGACTCCACGCCGAGCGTCACGCCTCTAAAGGAGCAGAAAGAGGCGACAGGCAGCGACACCAACCCCACTTTCTCTCCGGCAAGACCTCTTTCATCCCTCGTTCTCTACGGGCTGTTAGAGGGGCCTTACAACCAACTGTCAGTGTACACAAACAAAGACACAGATGAATAAATTAACTGCCTCCTTTCAGCATGTCAGAGAGTTAGGACAGCCAGAGAGAAGGGGAGAGAGCGTGAGCGAGAGAGCAAGAGAGAGGCAGGAAGATAGAGAGATAATACATTAAAGTAAGACTTCTTGAGTCAGAGTGAGATTCGGCTGACTTGAATATATTTAATATGATTTAAGGTCTCATGAGAGAAGAGATGCAACTAGCACAATGGGCAGGGATACATTTCTTCAAAGAGAAAGAGATGGTTCCAGTGTTTTATAAGCAGGGATGCAAACTCACCAGAGTGAAAAAGGTGACAGATACCAAGGTAGACACAAAACCACTCAAAATCATTCAATTAAGTGCCCTATTTTTGGATCAAAAAGGTGGGTTTGGAAGTCCCGCAAATGAGCCAGCATTGCCGCCGTTGCCATGGAGATGTGAAGATGTGAGATGTGGAGATGTGTGATCTGCTGCCGAGGGGAATCAAAATATTGTGGATGGTTTTGAGGAGAGACTGACAGAACAGAGGGAATATCCTCACCTGCTAGTAGCTCACGACTCGTCACAGAGGGATTTATGAGAAATGCCTAAAAAGAAACGGAAAAAGGGGGGAAAAAAACTTGGGGAAGCTGCTGCGGAGAAAATCTGCGATAGAGAGGTCCTCTGACAGCTCGTTAATTATTATTATTATAGCTTATTATGTCCGTTACTTTAGCCTACTACCGCTAGTTCACCCCTTTTAAACAGACACGGGGTCTGACTACCTCCACTGCCGAAACAAAAGGCGTAACAAAATGACATGCCATTCCGTCCTTGTGACTTTTAAACAGGAGGTGAGGCGTAATGACGCCACAACGATCCCTGCTTTATAAAAGAGGCTAAAGCTAGCGGGGATGATCTTGAAATAAAGCTACACACTTTTTATTTGGACCCACAGAGGGCCGCACAAATAAGAGGAGAGCAAAGTCTGAGTCAATTAAGTAGATCAGAATGTTGGTGTGACATTCAACAGGAAATTCAATGTGCTTTCGCTTCGCTGAAGAGATGAGACTGCCCTGATATTCTCTTCCCTTTTCTGACGGCCCTGACTGTAGAGAAGTGGATGGATGCTAGGGGACCAAGAGATTGCATATATGGCGTGCGCATATCCAAACCATCAGAAGTCCTTTAAAAAAATCGATTTCTGTGACTGTCACATTTCATTTACTGTTAAAAAAGTCAAATATGAGAGATCATTTTCAAGCAGAAGTCCAATTTTTGCCACAGCACAGCCACAGAAGAAAATCTTTACTTTGAGATAATACAGGGTGAGTCGGCCTGCCTACTTGTCGGCGGAGGATATGGGACTCAGGCTTGTAGTGGATAGAGTTGTCATGACTTCTGTGTCAGAGAGTTTCCAGAGATCAGTAGGTAGAGTAAAAGGCCTTTCCTGGAGCTTTTGTCTCACGTGGAGGACCATATTAGCATGTCCATGGTGTTGTGATGAAGAGGGAAGGGGGCGGGCTGTTCCAGACTGCTGTAAATCTTGGGAGAAAAGACCAGCGCTCTGACACACACAATGGCTGCTCTCTTAGCCGGGACTTCCCACTGTGTGCTCTGTGTGTGTGTGTGTGTCCCGTGTGTGCGTGCCGTGTGTGTGTGTGTGTGTGTGTGTGTGTGTGTGTGTCACTCAGCACGCATTGCGTGGGGCTATCAGAGGCCATTTTGTGCCTGGATGGGCCTTTTACAGGACTCCGCTCTCTCACAAGGAGGCGCACAGCAGGGAGTCATCTCTCTGCTGTACTGTAGACACTGGCAGAGGAAGACAGAAGGCAAAGCAGTGGAGAGAGATTGATGGAAAAAGAATACTCTGTTCTCAAATAGCACTTTCAGTTGAGGAAGCTTGCAGTCATTGCCATAGTAACACACTAGTCGTCAGCTGATATAGCATTCTTCCCAGAAATATAAATAAAAGAGATCTCATTCTTTCCAGTCTTCCAATCCAGTGTCTGTACTACATCTGGTACCTTGGAACGGGAACAATTATTCAGCAATCAACAGAAAGGCATGGACATATGAGAAAGAAGGGGACGACCCAGGAGAGCGTCGTCCCTGAAAGAAAAACATGTCAGCCACCGTGTGTCACTACTGACTACAGCCTGACTCACACAGAGCAGCAGATTAAAGAGAATAACTCTATTATAAAAACTACCTACCAGTCAACAATATACGAACACATGCCTTTCATTTCAAATGGATCCACAGATCTGATCATGATCCAGGACAATGCAAAGGCCTGGATCCACAGATCTGATCACGAGGACAATGCAAAAGCCTTGGGGTGGATCAAAGAAGCAGCAGATTTATTTTCCAACAATGAAAAGTGGAAAAAGCCAAACAGAGAGCTGAAGGCGTGCTGCATATCTCGTCCCAACTCAGCTGGCCGGTTCATGGCCAGGCTACCGGCTCAGATCACTGCCTTTTCACTGCATAGATAGACACACATGCACCCTCCAGGAAAAAGAGGCGGGCTGCTAACTTGCTAGCATAATTTTTTTATTCCATTTACAGCAGAGACGTGGCTGACAACAAGTCAGGTCAGGTGGGGGAAAAAGACTGTTGGTTGGTTGGTTCAACACCCATCTAAAATGCATGTTGTGGAATTTAAAAGTCTCTTCCTTCCACTTTCAGTTTAGCTCCAGGTCGATATGTGTATACTATCTAATTGCACACAGTGCCCTAGCTTTCATTTCATTATCATTGTCTACTAGACAATATAGTCAGGTGTCACATGACGTGGTAACCACTGCAGAGTGACCACAGGCACAGGAAGCGGGGGGTTAGCCCAGCGTAAAGGATCACAGTATGGCTATTGAGGCTACTGTTGGCTAGGTTACTAGAGCTGAGCCCACCCTAACTCTTCTATTCAGTCAACTAGGCCCTCCACACAACAACCACAGCATTAAACCTGTAAGACTGCAGGAAGTCACCAGCTATTCTGCATACATGCAGTTACACAGGAAATGATGACTGATTAGTGCTAATCTTTGCTACGAGATCTTATAGTAACTATACAAAGCGAGAAAGGCGTTCTCATTCCTATGTGCTCCGCTTTCTCTTCTGCAGTATCCCACTGAGGCAGTTATTCATCACAGGCTTTATAGAGCACAGAGTTCCCAAACCACTGCACTCACTTTCAAATGAATCTGTTGTGTGGACCACAGAGGGAGGCGTTGAATTTCATTTCTATGCTGTCATTTCCTCCCTACCTTTTTACTAGAACTTTTATTTGACCACATCAATTGACTTGTTATACTGTAAATCTTGACTTCATTAAAAATGTCAAGAGGAGTCTAATAAGGTGCAGTGTGCTCGCTCAGAAAAGAGGGGCAGCCAACTAGTTTTTCCTGTTTTAGGCCCCAGGGGTGTGCATTCACTTTTTGCGTAGTAACACAATGTGCTATATGTGTGTCTATACTGCATGTGAGAGAGAAAGAGAGAGAGAGAGAGAGAGAGAGAGAGAGAGAGAGAGAGAGAGAGAAAGACAGTGAGAGAATCCTCTTGTTCACCATTCAATATTTCAGAAATATAGTAGTGTTGTGTTATCAATAATTTTGTTTTTCCCCCCAAATGTCATTTCAAAAGAAAACGCTTCATATGTACACACTGTGAATGAGTGAGTGAGTGAATGAGTGAGTGAGTGTCAGTGAGTGAGTGAGTGAGTGTGTGTGTGTGTGTGTGTGTGTGTGTGTGTGTGTGTGTGTGTGTGTGTGTGTGTGTGTGCATATGTGTGTGTGTGTGTAGGTGTGTGCGTGCGTGCGTGCGTGCGGTTGACAGGTGTGGCCATGTTGTCTAGTATGGGGAGCAGGGGGGGGGGTTAGCCAATAGTGTTACTGGTACATTATCTTTAATTTAGTTCATGTAAAAAAAAAATATATACTGTATACTGTGTTTTTTATATGTGACTGTGATTGAGTGAGTGAGTGAGTGAGTGAGTGTGTGTGTGTGTGGTTGACAGGTGTGGCCATGCTGTCTAGTATGGGGAGCAGGGGGGGGGTTAGCCAATAGTGTTACTCGTTCATTATCTTTAATCTAGTTTGTGTAAAAAATATATATATACTGTATAGTGTGTTTTTTATGTGACTGTGAGTGAGTGAGTGAGTGAGTGAGTGAGTGAGTGAGTGAGTGTGTGTGTGTGTGTGTGTGTGTGTGTGTGTGTGAGAGAGAGAGAGAGAAGGGGAGGGGTGTTACATTACTGTGTGGGTCTACTCCACATGCACTTACATGTTGTTTGAGCTCCTCCTCGACAGTGGGGGACATCATGATGACACAGACGAGCAGGACCAGCAGGAAGTAGAGGGCGTACATGACGCGGGTTCCAGTGGACTGTTTGATCTTGGGGCAGCAGCCACAGCAGCACGAGCAGGCAGCCGAGCCACAGCAGCACGCCAGCTACACACAGAGGAGAGGGAGAACACATTATTACATTAGATTACATTGCATTACATTACAACATTATCCAATCAGCTTCACATTGGTCCACATTCATCATTATAAGCTAAAGCTATCCCACATATAGAGACACTGCATGAAATAGGCCACGCCCATCACGGGGGAAATTGCTCCGTTCACTTCCACACACCAGCGTCATTTTCCTTGAATTAAACATAGCTAAAAGCTGTTGTGTGGTGGGCTGCGCAGACAACAAATAGGCAGTTAACGTTTTTTTGTACTCCTGAGCAAAACAAGGAAGCCATTGAGAATTGGCGAGAAGAAAAATGTGGATCTAGCTGTCAAGGAAGTAAGTTGGAGTGTTCATCTTCCGTATATACGATCTTTGTGTGCAACACGCAACCATGCACCATGCAGGATTGGAGGGGGGTTTCTGTCCCCGTTTTGGGCGTGGTTTCTGAATGATGACGCGCTCCACGGTGTCTCTATGGATCAATTGAAGGGGGACTTGGGTCCAGGCACATTGCTCTGAGGCTGAGCCTGCACTCTGACCTTCCTGGCAAACCAACAGAGGAATTCCCGAGGTCAGCGAACTTGAGCGAAGTATCACATTAACAGTGAATTTGATTACAGTGAGAGGAACATTTCACAACGTGCAATGAAACAGTGTCAGAACAGTGAAGGGAAGAATGAGAGAGAGGCCAAGAAAAGAAGCGCGTTGGTCCTAAAACAATAGAGCCAAAGTAGACGTCACTTCCTGCTTCAGCATGCGATTTCATCTGCCATTTATTTTCCCATACTACATTAAGTTATGCTTATAAAAATAGTTTTACTTGGTCAAACCAAACGATTCGGTTATATTTAGAATCAGGAGAGATCATAGAACATTTCACTGACCAAAAACGTTAAAAAAAAATAGCAGATTAAAAACAAATCTTTTTATCAGTTTTGGTGATAAATGTTCAGTGAAATGTTCTATGGTCTCTCTCTCCTGATTCTAAATTTAGCTGAATCACTTGGTTTCACTCGGTAAAACTATTTTTATAAGCATTTTACAAAATGTCTATGGGAAAATAAATGACGGATGAAATCTCTCGGTGCGCATGCTGATTAAGCAGGAAGTGACGTCAACTTTGGCTCTCCATTACTATTCCAGGTCTGAGCCATTTGTAATGGGAGACAGCAATACAATGGAAAGCTCCTTTGCAACATCAACTTGGCAACTTATTGGACAGGGAACAACTTGCAGCAGAATAGACCTGCCTGTCTGTCACTTTGCTCATTCATGGTTTCTATACCCCCCCTCACCCCCCTTCATCCTACGTAAGCTGGCAGCTCTTGGCAGGGTTGGGCAAGTTACTTTCAAAATGTAATATACTACATATTACTAGTTACTTTCATTTGAAAGTAATAAGTTACTTTACAATATTACTGTCTGTGTAGAGTAACGTGTTACTTATTTACACTACTTTTGCATTACTTTCACCAAAATAACAGCAGTAGCCGAATGGCATCGCCGCCCCGGAACCATCCTGAAAAATAACTTAAATCATCTTGAAGTCAGTGTAAACTGTCGAAAATTCTAAATGTTATCCTTTTCCTTTGTTATTGTCATCTATAGTGGTTATTTGCATAAAACACACAATTTGATAAGGAAATTATTGTATCTTTATTTAAATATGTGCTTTGATGACATTTTTTTAACTGAGTTACCTCCAACACTGGCTCTTGGTCACTATAGACTGTTTTAACTTGACAACAAAAACATTCTAAATTGAACCCCAGCTCACTTCCTGTTGCAGTGTTTGCTATGGACAGAAAAGAGGGAAAAAAATATTAAAGTGCAGGACTGACCATTCCGTGAAAAGCGTCTATAGACAGTGAAGCCTCTCTGCAGTCCATCCACACAGACATGCACAGATGTCTGCTCTGTTTCTTCTGACAGGCGCTCATAGCAGGACCGGCCTGGGCCCCTGCTGCCTGTGTTCTATTTCAGATATAATAACACAGCGGAGCGTCTCTCTCTGTAGCCACCCGGCCGGCCCCACCCTGAGAACACACGCGTGAGAGGGTTCTGTCTCCGAAAATGTGCACAGTTCCAGGTTGACAAAACCCCCATGATCTTATTCTATAGATCTTACATTGAGTCTGTTGTTATGTTTTCTTTAACTTGCTGGTATGGTCAACTGAGCGTCAAGGCCAGGAACTCACTTTCCAAAATAGTGAAAGTGAGCAGCAAGATCATAGGTGTCCAGCAGAGCATGTTGTTGTCAGAGCTGTTCAATAGACAGGTAGGCAGAAAAGCCAGAGCCGTTGTATCAGACAGCAGCTCACATCCCCAATTCCTTGAGTTTCAGCTCCTGCCATAGGTACAGATTGCCCCCCATTAAGAGCAACAGATATAAGCACTCCTTCATCCCCACTGCCATTTCTATTCTGAACTCCGGCCAGGGGAGGAGCTAGCGAGTCCATTCATCGGGGAAAGGGTGGTGGTTATTTTAAATACCATCATCTAAATTGTCAACAGTTAGTTCCGACCGAGCAATTTGATTGGACCAGAGGGATCTTAGCAGTGCTGACATTTCACGATAACAGCACTGGCACGCACTGTGTGTATATCGCTCTGCTTTGCATTGATTAGACTGCGTTCAAACAACGCTCACACCCAGGGACAATGATATGGATTGAACCTTAACACGTTCACTGCCAATGACGAGTTGAGTCGTCAAAAAAAATCCAACGGTTGACTGCCAATGACGATGGGACGTGGATCAACGCCCCCCACGTCTCCTATAAAAATATTGGAGCCACCGAACGTGTACAACCCATTCCACCGACCCACTAAGTGGCGACAGTGCTCTCCAGACTAGAAAAAGCCGAGCCAAAACTGCAGGGGAACGCGCGAGGAAACCATTCTCTCATACTGTAAAATGGATTGGCGAAAACGCTTTCGCTTTTGCGCATTATCGCGCTGGGAGCTGGCGGTGGGGGATTGCAAATTTGCATAATAGATTATGGGTGAAACACACTTTGAAACACCAGCAGAAAGCGCAGAATCGCACGCAGCTTCATTCCAGCTGAGCTCAACCGAAAACCCAGAAACGAACGAGCCTCATTCTCATACTGTAGGCGAAAACGCTTTCACGCTGGTGCACACGGGCGCACAACGGTGGGGGGTTCCAACACGCAGCATAAAGCCTAGAATCGCACAAAGCTTCATCAAAGCTCTCAAACCCAAGAAACGAGTGAGCCCCATCCACACTCGCCGACGAGGGGGCCGCCAGGGAGGGAGGCTGCTCACTGCTCAGACAGGCAGTAGAAACTCGCTTGTGACAAACGCTGCTGAAAGCCACCACGGAGGGAGGAGTTTGAAGGAGAGGGCGTTCAGAACTATATTGTTTAGATGTCTGATCTCTCACTGATGCCAAAAATAAATGGTTAAAGTGACTGTTCTGCCTGTTTGATTGAATTTCACAAAACTGCGATTATCTCAGCTTTCAGTCTCAGACGCTGAAACCATGCTGTACTCAACGGCTAATATCTACATAACTACTAACTCTACAAACTAACTCTTTTAGACAGAGAAAGCACACATTCTATTAGTACTTTTGTGAACTTTGTGTTCACAAAGTCCAAGCAGAAAATAATCCTCGGCTCTTGTAAAATGAGCCAGAATCCTCAAAAAAACCCTCTGGCAGAAGCTACCTACAGTAAAAAAAAAACGGCTGGCAGTGAATGTGTTAATTATGATCGGTAAGCTGAAATCGTCTGTGCTAACCTCAAAGTAGCTAATGTTAGCTTAGCTAACTTGCAGTCAGGAAACTGCAGGCAGGAAGTTTACCTGTTGTTGCTGGTTGCTTGGCAACTCTTGGTAGTGCAATCCTGGGGGAACTGTTTTTGTTGGTGGAGGCGAATGACAGACAGAAATCATCTGTTGTTGCAAATGACTTTGTTTATGCTGTACAACTGTTGTATAAAAGCAATATCACACTCGAGGTCGTGCTGTTGTCTAATATCGTCGTCATGGCCGTGACACTCTCGTGTGATCTATTTTTGTCCCACTGATGATGTCATAAAAGGCATTGTGACATGACTGATGATGTCATCATCAGTAATGTCATAAAGTCCCGGAAGTGATGTCATCAGTGATGTCACTTGAGCAGGTGAGCGCGCACAGTGGTCGAGCTGCAGGATTTCACTATTAATCTAAAATGTGTAAAATAGTAATAAATAAATAAATAAACAAACAAACAAATAAATAAAAAAAATGTTTTGTGTCCAAACTTATGACTCATATTTGGAGAAGAGAGTCGTCATTCTGTCTTTATCACAAGCAAGCAAGGCCCAATGTTCTCACAAGAACTGTGAGGCAAAAAGCAATACAAAGTGTTTGGCTACATATGGTCCTGTAGTGGAAAACAGCTGAGTCATGGTTCTGTGTGTCTGGCACACCCTGTACTGAAACTGAGACATTTCTGCGATTAGGGTGCATCTGTGCTGCAAAACAAAGATAAACACACAAAGAACCAGTTATAACTAGTAGATACTAGTAATCAGAAATAAACGTATATCCACTGCTGCTGACCCTGCTGAGAGGAGTTGCTGGTGAGGTGGATTTCTGCTGCTGAGTTCACATCATAAGAGAGAAGATACAGATATTAAAGACATAGAATAGTATAACTTCCTATCCACACTTGGCCTGAAGATGGTTATTACATATCTCCTGTCGTTCTGAGACTGAATTTATTTAAATCTGTATCTTCAATACTTTTTTCCCGCAGTGTCCGACTCCTCAATCTCTTTACACTGCCGATGTGGATCTTGTGGTTGGATTGCACCCAGAGACAACGTAGAATACCAATCCCAAATTCGAGTCCAACCACGTCCATATTAAAATGTTTGTTCAGACCTGTCACTTAATGTGTCCTCCTGTGGTGATCAGCTTACAGCATTGGCATTTAAATGACAAGTGTAACCTTAGTCTCTGTCCGTAAGTCTGCGTGTGTGTGTCCTAACCCAGGCCGTGTAATCTGGTCAGGGTGTGCTGATGTAGTAAAGCCAGAGTGTGACATGGTCTGATGTGCTGTGTTCCACTCCAGATGCTGCTAATCTGCGGTATGCTGCAGCCTGGTGGAGCCACACAGACGTGTGGTCAGGAGGATCAGGCTGCTCTGACCAGGGCTTTCCCCCATGCTTCCATTTTTCAGTCAGATGACATAATGCAAATGATGTCATCCAGATATTCATTTATTTTAGCATTTTTTCCCCCATTCATCAGACTTCTCAATAATTCTGAAGATGATTCTAATAGCTTCGTCTTTCTGGTGTGAGCTATGTGGGTTGGTCTTCAATAGTTCTCTAAACCCGCTCCTGTGTGAAACCAAACCCTCTAATGATGTTCACCACCCAAAAGGAAAACCCTGCTTTATTTAGATTCCTTATCTAGGCCCGAGATAATGAATGTACTGGTTTATAGTGTGTTCTCTAGTGAGCGACTAAATTATTAACATTGAGTGAAACCATTGCAATTACTGGCTCCACATTTTCTTCCTTTGCTATGGTGGAAGAAGGATTATGGCTACAATTTACACCATTTCAATGTTGGCAATATTTATCCCTATGAGTATTACTTGTGGAAATAAAAAATAAAAAATGCTACATGATTATGCAGGTTTAATCTGATGCTGTGTAATCCTCAGCGATCAGCCTGCAGTTTCTGGACTTGAGGAGGGGTCTATTAAGCTGTGTAGAGTCAGAGGAAGACGTCTCCATCTGATTATACACAGCTTAATAGACCGGTCTTCATCTGACTATAGACCTTATTCGATTGACGTCACTCACGTACTGACACGCCCACCGCCGCCATATTGTTGACATAATGCAGCAGCTCTCAAGTGACAGAGTATGTGGAGCAGCGTTTATAGGAAGCTAGCCGCTGTTAGCGTTACCTGTATCGTTCCAATTGTGTTCAGATGGTGACCTGCGTTAGGCATGGCTGTAGTAATGACAGCAATAAAGTCCCCGTGGTTTGTTTATATCTCTACCGTCCTCAGACGTGAAGGGAGCGGCACTGAGGATACGTTAGCAGCACAGGAGAGGTGTGTGGATAGTTAGTTGAGACAGGTGAAACTTTCTGACAGCTCCTCACAGCAAAGTCTGTTCCCCTCGTTCTTTTGTTTATTTATTACAGGCATTAACGGCTGCCGTCGGCAGCATACAAATAACAACTGTGGGGTTTTTATTGGTGTCATTAGCATCGCTATTTTGTAATGGAACAGGAACGACAATAAGGCTGTTACTAGTTGTCAGCTGCAGCGCTGTGTGCGCGCAGGACGGTATGTCAACAATATGGCGCCGTCCACGGTTAGCGAATAAGGTCTATACACAGCTTAATAGCTTAATAGGATAAGCTTTGTGTCTTCTACACTAACAACCCTGATTCAATGGACTATTAATGAAGCCCAACAGATTGAAAGTAAGCAGGGGGAGAATGCGACCATTTAAACTGTGTGAGGGTGTTTAGATTTCATTAGTTAGGGGGTGTTTCACCACCAGTGGGCTGCACACACAGTGAGGGGGCCAACAGAAAACTCTCTATAGCACTGATGGAGGGGAGGGGGGCTAGCCGAGGGGAATGCCCCGCGAGGAATTCCACTACACAGAGACAAAAGGGGTATCCATGGTAACGCACGCTGACCCCGCCCACTTCATGTCCCATCCACCCCCCTCCTCGCCCCCCCCCCCCCCCCCCCCCCCGCCCCACCCCACCGGCATGTCGACAGGTGGTCGGCCTGTCTGCAATGTACACCCCTACTTCAATATCACAGCAACCCCCCACTAGCTTGTTCTATCACCCTACCCCCCAAAATATCATTCTATAGCATAGCAATAGCATTTGATCTACATGGTAAGTAAGCCTCAGTCTAGCATTTGGCCTACTAAAAATAAGCCAGGACTCCCCCCAGCCCCCCCCCCCCCTCCAGGCTCCAGGCCTCTCACTACATCGTGACGCTGGGACTCTTCATAACAAAGAGACTTCTCTTCCTCTCTCAGCCTCGGGCTCTGATTCACGCTCTTCCTCTCACTTCCTCCCCCCCCCCCCCCGCTCTCTTTGTGTTTGTCTCCTTTATTCCTTTCAGCCCTTCTTTGTTACCTGCCGCTGCCCTTTACCCTGCATCTCACTCTGTCCACAGCTCCACCATCTTCCAGCTGTTCTGGGGTCAGGGTGAAAGATGATATTGTTCTGCTCACACATAATACCATCACACACACACACACACACGCACGCACACACACGCACACAAATCATGCACACGCGCACACGCCAAAGGATGGACAGGAGGACACCAAAGAACTCCTTCAGGAAATGAACCCAAATGCCTTTCAAAATGAAGCGACTGCTTACAAAAGACTGGATGACCTTGGCTAGTTCAACCACTGACAGGTCGTGGTGCGAGACCTACTGCTGGTCGCAGATCAGCAAATGTGATACAGCAGTCCTCTTTGAACAGCATCGTTACGACCACATCTGCAATTAGAATATGGGTTGTTGTCATCAGGAGCCAGTTGATGATAATAACCATGTTGTTTCCTTCTTTTTCCCCTCCTCCATTCTCTCCTGCCTTTTTAGCCTGAAACAAGCTGATGAAAGAACACAGTACTTATGACGCAAACAGGAAATGGTGGGGGAAGCCTAAATCAAACACACTGAGGGAAAGTCTGCACACAGCCGTGCACACAGACACAGATGCTTGTGCAACAACACATATACAGGCCGATCGCAGAAATAGGTCACTGACTACATCAGAGTGCTGGAGAACCAGGGGGGGGAAGACAGACACACAGGCAGCTACAGCATGTGTTTGCTTTCTAGAACAACAAGACAAGCAGCGACGGAGATGTCCTAACAACACAGGTTGAACAGTGAGGACATATTGGACACAATTTAGGGGAATACCAACAGAATTTAACCACTACACACACACGCACGCACTCAAACGCGCGCACACACACACACACACACTCACGCACGCACGCGCACACACACACACACACACACACACACACACACACACACACACAGAGACACGCACGCACGCACACACAGACACGCACACGTGCACGTACGCACCACTGGTATCAGCGCGGCCCCGCCCAGCTCGTCTCGCTTTTTTGTCTCTCCACCGATCAAAAACGTGGACAGCCCGGGTTGAGTCGGGGTTGAGTCGTGCTAGTTTTGGTCCCTGCTTTGTTGAGGTTCCAGCGCTGTGAACCCGGTACCATACGGTGACGTGAAAACACTGCAGACGACTGATTGGTCAGGCAGAATCGTGTTTACTGTATCTACTGACTGTCAATGCTGGATACCAGTTTAGCGGGGCTTACCTTCTCTTCTGTTAATGTTATTTCCATCAGTCTTTTGTGTTGCTGCCTTTGGCTCTGGTGAAATAAAATCGTTCTCCTTGCTCAGCTTTAACATGGCATGGTGATTTTCAATTGTTTTGAGAGAGAAAAAGTCAGCTCCTCGGGAAGCCCTTTGTAGTTGTGTGCAGCGTCGGCTCCGCTAGGCCGGAGGCGGGGGTTTAGTGAAGCCGCGGTCTTGCCTGGTGAGTTGCCGCCGGGGTAGTGGGCTGGCTTCCCTTCTCCCCGTAGCGCATGCATGTGAGTTTGACTAACAACAAAGTGATATCCATTCTCCTGGCCGATTGTCACATTTGCCCATGTACACTGTAGGTCATTTAGAGGCACCAGTATTTCATAAACAGTTTAAAAGTTCTGTGTATGGATTTAATTTTAACGTTATATGTTATAGCCTACTTCGGCTATGGGCGGAGGGCAGATATGCGGTCGCTATGACGACCAGGTGTGGGCGGAGGCGAATAAACTTGCTATGGAAACAGAGTCTATATCAAGTAGAGACGAGTAAGAACAGGTCGAGTAGAGCTGTACTGTGCTGTTATATGTGGTGGAAATGAGCCATTAGTGCTTGAATCTGACTTGTTGCTCACATCAGATTTTTTTGTGTGGCTGTTCACACAGAATTTTTCAAAGTGGCCCATATCAGACTCCAGTGTGAACAGGTCGCGGACCTGAAGTGACCCGCATACACAGAAGAACAACTATAACATCACATGCAGCACACTGCTGTTCTACGTAAACCTGGAAGAAGACAGCAGTAAACATGGGGGTAGCTGACGATGTTGTTTCATCTGTTGTTTACGGTTTAATTTACAAGTTATTGTGCAGTGGAAGCCAGCGAATACAGGAGCAGATGATAGCGAGGAGGAGGAGAAAGAGAGCCAACATTTTAATGATGGCATTTTGTGGAGCAATAGCTGCTACTTCTTGCTAATACATAAGGTCTAAAACCTCACTGTCCCTCCACTGATTAGCTCCCTCACAGCTGTCCTCCATGTTTGTAATCACAATCTGCCCGCGTGGTCCTCCCTCCTCCCGCCAGCGCAGAATAGTGACAAATGTCGCTCTGGAATGGCGTAAAAGTCACATTGAAGCATTAAGTCAGATATGGGCCAGATGTCTGTTCACACCGGAGTCACATTCCAAAACATCACGATTCACGATTTCAGACGGACAAGCGCGACATATTCGAATCTGATGTTTTTCCACATTTGAAAGTAGCCCAGGTCGTCTTTAAAAAAGTCACTTTCAATGTGACTTGTACTGTTCACACAGTCATGAAAAAGACTGACCTGAGTCACTAGGGGGGAGAAGATTAGATTCAAGCACTAAGGATGGCTGTGTGAATGTAGCCTTGGATAGCAGTATTTGGCAGTAGGCTTAGGCTACACTGACTATTTGTTTCTACTGGCTGTGGCTGATAGGGGTTTTTCTTCAAGTTCCTAGGAGGTTTGAACAAAGAAAAAACTTGAATCAGCAGATTGGAAATGGTGACTCAATCTTATTGGTTGCGGGGGGGAAACACCCCCCAAGACACACATCCAACTGGAAATGAATACACAGGTACTGTAAGTCTGAGTGTAAAAACAACAACAACAGTCACACATTACTCGTGACTGACATGAGCGCTGTAAAAAAAGAAAACTACTTGACTGAAAGAATGTGGGGCACTATGGTTTCTATATGGCTGCATGGGTGGGAGCGTAACCTATACATAGCAAAACCTCTGTTATATTCAAGCTTAGCTGCAGCTTAACAAGTCAAGTCAAGTCAAATTTTATTTATATAGCACCTTTCATACACAAAGGCAATTCAAGGTGCTTTACAAAAAAATAATCGAAAAAACAAGCAGCAAAGCAATGCACATATAAAAAGCACATAAAAAACACAGCCGACAGTTTTATTTAAAATATATACTCAAATTAACAAACATGAAACATTATTTCTGTTTTAAATAAGTTACAAGGCACTCTTCAGTATTATTATTACATGTACAGTCCATTTGTTGGAAATGTACAGGAAAAGTCTTTTTAAAATTACAGGCCGAGAGAGGCAGTAGTTTAGTAGCAGTTAAAAGCAAGAGTAAACATAAAGGTCTTTAGCTTGGATTTAAAAATAGGCAGAGTAGGGGCAGATCTAATGTGTTCAGGGAGTTTGTTCCAGTTATGAGAGGCATAGTGGGAGAACGCGGCTTCACCATGTTTAGATTTGGTCCTTGGGACAATTAGTAGACCAGTGCCTGAAGATAACAGTGGTGGGCATTAGATAAAGAGCACAATGAATATGATGAACACACCCTCTCACCTCAAATTACAACCATGCTTTTGAAGGATTGAGTGAAGAGAGAGAGAGAGAGAGAGAGAGAGAGAGGGAAAGAGTGAAGAGGGAAAGGTGAAACGAAACTCAAAGAATATGAGACACATGGCAGGATCAAACACACACACACACACACACACACACACACACACACACACACACACACACACACACACACACACACACACACACACACACACACACACACACACACACACACACACACACACACACACACACACACACACACACAGGTTCCCTCAGGCTCAGTCCAGATTTGACCTACTCTATTTCCCTTTACGTTGCGACTGACAGCTCCACTATTGTCTCTATAGCTAGGCAGCTGTATACACACAGCAACAATGTATCACTTCTCTGTTTCCCACACACACTCCGAGCGCTCTGCTTCACCCCAGGCAAATACAGCCCCTAGCTACAACCAACAAGTCCAGCGACTTGGACAGGATAATACAAAGAGGAAGAAAAAGTGAGGTCCAGACATGACGAGCAGAGAAACGATGGGGAGAAACGAAACAAGCCTCGACTGTCACACGATGCAGACAAAGGAGTCTGGTGGAACAAAAATAACCTAATCTGGAAATCAAGATCAACAAACAGATGGAGCAAAATAACGGGAAGAGAGAGTCAGAACACAAGGCTGTGTCAGATCAGCAGCAGGTACAGGCTAATCTGACATCATGTGGGTTTACCCAAAGGCCCGTGTCACCTCCCGAGTGTGTTGTTTAGTTGTGTCAGTCAGGCCTAATTACACAATGTAGTGTTATGTCTGCGCCAACTGTCTGTCAGCGGATTCACATGGCATCATGCATCATGTAAGCTCAGCTGGCATTTCACACAGTTACATCAGAAACCTCCAGCCTGAATCAGAAAACCACAGGACAGGAAGGAGACAAAGGATCTCGACTCCCATGTGTCCGTTCCATGGGAGAGGAGGAGAGGGATGTGACAGACATGTCCCCGTGGGAAAACAAACTCCTGCTGCTGCTGACCACAGCAACATTCCTGAGGGGACGCTGGAAAATAGCAGACATGTCTCATATGATAGGACACTTTAGAATTCTTACTGTACAAGTTAAGTGACCCATACACCACTCAGAGATCTGTTGGGTTTAGAAAGGATAGTGCTGGCCTACATTCACCCAGGCTATCCCATCCAATCCAATCCTAATTTATTTATAAAGCACATTTAAAAACAGTTGACTAAAATGCTGTACAATCAAAATGGCAAAAACTGTAAAACAACACAATAAAAACACAAAGACCAGTGTAAAAGACAAAAGGACAATAACATAAGAAAACCAATAAGACCATAAGAAAAAGAAATGCAACTCTCATACTGAGTTAAAAATACAAGGAATAAAGATTTAGACAGGATTTAAAAACAGGCAGTGTAGGGGGCTAGCGACTAGCCGCTAGCCTAACATGCAGAGGCAACTCGTTCCAGAGTTTTGGGGTATAACTGCAAAGGTGCGACCTTCCCTGTGCTTGAGCCTTGACCTTGGGACAACCAGAAGCACCCATGGTCAGCAGACCTGAGTGACCTCAATGGGACGTGTGGTTGTAATTTGTAGGCAAACAATAAAATCTTCAAATCAATCCTAAAATGTACAGAGAGCCAGGCAGTGGAGGCAGGCCAGTACGTGACTCCACAGCTCTCCAGCACCTGTTTCAGGACCATCTGTTCCACTGGGAGATAGCACCTCCAGTATGCAGCCTGACCTGGGCCGTTAGCAGCCAAACATCCATTATGCTAACAGCTCTGTGTGTGTGTGTGTGTGTGTGTGTGTGTGTGTGTGTGTGTGTGTGTGTGTGTGTGTGTGTGTGTGTGTGTGTGTGTGTGCGTGCGTGCGTGCGTGTGTGTTTGTGTTGCTGGGCTGCAGGTGAACAGTGTGCAAAAGCAGCTTGCATGCCAGATTCTTCTCTCTCTTCTTCACAGATGCACTCCAGCCAACCTCAACCCTTGCCCTGTTCTTCTCAGCCTAATGATAATAATGTAACAGTAGGCCAACTTTCTCTTTAAATGGAGGCCAGAGCACAGGCACAGAACAGCACGAAACAGAGCTCAGTGTCCTTCAGCAAGACACACTGGGACGGGATTTGTCCGTCCCAGTGTGTCTTGCTCAAGGACACTTCATCGAGGTGCATCGCTTGTGTATAACCGCTTGGTCCTCCGGTCGTGAATGCTTTACCCTGCCAGCGCTGCCTCTGCCATGTTAGCCGGACTGCACACTGACACACCCACATGGTTTCTGTCCTGTCCCACACTCACAGCCAACACCGCAGTGCCTTGGACAAAACTCAACAGCGGGCTAAAGCCGACCCCCTGCCCTATCCCGACATGGCCCGCGTGCCTGATCCCACAGAGAAATCACGAGTCAGTGGCTCACACACCGCGCCTGCTTCTCTCTCTCCAAATTTAACCCAAACAACACCCACAACCCACCCACCCCCCAACTTCCACTTCCGAGCCAAAGAGGAAATGAACAGACCACACGTCTACCACACAGGGCCACTCTTCAACACAAGAGGGGCACACACCCACATGGATGCACACACAAAAATTAAATAGACCTTCACACACATACACATGCAGATGAGGCTAAATGGGGGGTCTGTGGCAGGGATTAGCACATGGCTAGCTGCTGTTGATTTAAACTGTTTGGCCTTCATTTTCTCTTAATCCGTCCCCTTTCCTCAGCCGTCCCCTCTAATTTAAATTAATAGGGTGCCTTACTGGATGAGGGATGTGTCCTTCTAATTAAATTCCTGACCAGACCAGCTCAGTGGTCGGTGGTGACCCTGGTGGGTGAAAAAATAAAAAGCATCGGTCTCTAAAGAAAACCCTCTCCAACTACAAATGGCGTGGTCCATTTGTAGTCTGCCTTCTACAAGTAATTGTATATCTTCAAAATGTTTCGGCGTCCTCCTCCTACAGTACAATGAAGGAACAAAATGTAATGGGTCCTATCCCGAACACAAAAAAATACTATAATTCCCATGAGATTTATAGTGCCTTATGGTAGACTGTGCTGAGTTTATGAAGTTAGTAACATTACCATACTCTTCTTTCTTCTCCCTTATCACTGTAAGCACTAGCTAAATTGTAGTCCTGATTTACAGTGATAATGAAAATGATACAGTGATGTAGGCTACTATCTTGGCTAGACTGTCTAGCCATGATGAACTTACTTGAGTCATAGATATTATCTGTGAATTGTAGGCCTACAGTATCTCATGCAGGTTCCTTATTATTATAGGATTATTACAGCTCGCCGGGGGGTTAGAGGGTAA
This sequence comes from Poromitra crassiceps, assembly GCF_964638095.1. NCBI lineage: Eukaryota > Metazoa > Chordata > Actinopteri > Beryciformes > Melamphaidae > Poromitra > Poromitra crassiceps. Next base: position 22,151,417 of record NC_139631.1, on the reverse strand, counting down.
GCTAGGAATCGGCCTGGGCTCAGTTTTTGAAGCGGTGTCTGAAAAGAAAAGAAAAAGTGAAACCACAAAGAAATCTGTGAGATTCCTCTGTGTCGCTCCCTCAGCTGGGTAACACTGACGTTATAGGCTACTGACCAACCCAACCCAAGGTCTTCTCTGGACAAGCCTGGACGCGTTTCTAAGCACCGGGGGGGCACGCATGTACAGGGGGGTGGATTTGCGCGTAACACCGGCAGTGGCAACCTAAGTTATTGTTTCACTCTCTATTTCCAAACATCTGTGACAATATAATGGCAGCTAGCTAACGTTTCCAGTCGCACAGATCACGATGTTACTTTTGATGGCAGGTATGAGACTAGCTGCTGGGCTGCTGGCCTCATGCCCTGGCTCTCAGCCTCCCAACCGCCAGAGTGAAGTTCGACTCGACAAATGAATTAACGTCTTTCATAATGAATTAAAATAGCTGACAGGGGGCCTGGGAATCGCCAGGTTAGCGACAAAACACGCACGGAGTCGTATTGCTACTGTTTATGGACACATCGTAGCAGCGGGTACAACAAAGATTGAAACAACAGTCGAGAGACTCGACCTAGCATGGTGATAATATGGATACAAATGTATCTGTGCGTTGGTAATCGTCGACCGTTCAACAAAACAATAGTATTTGTAACCACGTCAGTTTAGGATGTGTTTCCCCTCACCTGCGAGATGCAACACGGAGTACACATTTTGTGGTCTTCACGGACGAGGACGAAAAAAATCCGTTTCAGAGGAAGATGAGCGTGCTTTTCCTCGTCGCTTTCTTCTTCCACATGAAATCTCCACACAGCAGCCAGGGACAGAGGCGCCTCTCCTCAAACTGATCCGTCCTCCCTCCCTGTGTGTCGGCCACCGCTGTCTTTCCACTCCCCCCTCCTCCTCCTCCTCCTCCCCTCCCCAGTCTCTCCTCCCACTGGATATCACCGACAGAAAGCCAACAACAACAACAACAAAGCTATATTAATAATACTATCTGTATATATCTGTGTATCTAGCCGACCCCCCAAAAAATAGTGTAGTCTTAGACTGAATTTCAATCATGGAAGACCAAATAAGGCATAGATAGAGCACCCCATGCTGTCATACCCCTCAGCCCAAATGACGTCACCATCTCCGACGTCACCTTCTCTATGACATCACCTTTGCAGTGTGACGTCAGTTGCCCAAATGACGTCAGTTATGACATCATAAATGACATCATGAATGACATCATAAATGACATCATAAATGCCCTTCTCCTGGTACTATATAAAGCCCCCATCACCACAGCTTAAATCACACTTGTGCAGTCATCACTCACCTCGTGTCAGCATCACGCATTCATCCAGCATCTCCAGAGCAAAAAGCTTCATTCAGTCCATCATCATGTCTGAGTCTGAAAACAAGCAGCAGAGGGTCAACTCCGCCGTGGACGCCTTCCTCCAGAACACGATCAATGCCCCGACCAGCCCTGGGCAAATCTCCAATCCCCAGGCTTCATCTTCGGGCGTCACAAGGGACGCTCCTCTCACCAGGGGCCGCAGCCGCAAAAGGAGATCCATCGCCGCGGAGGTCCAAGTCGTCTCGCCCGGATCTCAGTCCGCGCAGCACTCCGGAGGCCGTGGCCGCGGCAAAAGAGCCAAGAAGTCCACCTCCAAGAAAGGCCCAGCGAAACGCATCAAAACCGCCGTCTCCTCGGCGGACGCTACGAGGCTTCCAGCCCCTCCAGGCCTCCAAGATCCCCTGATCGCAACGATTTCATCACTGGTCGGGTCCCTCATCGTCATCGATGCCCGGCTGAGGACGCTCGGGAGCCCCACGCTCCCCACAGCAGCAGCCCAATCAGCACCGCCCCAGGTTCCAGGCTTGTATCCCCCTTTTCAGCCGGCATCTCTTCCGGTGATATCAGCCCAGCCAGCTCCGCTTCAAAATCCAGGTGTGTGCGCCGAGTTCCCTCCCCTCCCCGCGCACATCCCCCCGATGAATACCCTCGCCTCAGCTATCCCCTCCCCTGCATACGGGAGGCCTTATATCCCACTCTCAGCAAACGTATCGCCCAGGCTTCGGTCCATGATCCTTCAAGGCAGAGATATTAACCTAGTCAGTATTATCCTGCCGTCTGCTGAGTGCAGCAAGAAGATAATGGGCGGCCAAGATATATCGGCCATCCTGAAATCTTCCGACCCCCGTCTCGCCAGAGAGCTATCACCAACCGAATTCTTCGTTGCGTTCGGGGTTCTCCGCGACATTATATGCTCAGTGTATCCCAGCCGTCGCACCGAGTTAGATGAGTACATGGCACTGGTGGGAGACCTCCACCTAAGGTACGGGAAAAGCATATTCTACCAGTACCACAAAGCGTTCTCTACAAAAGCAGCGCTGTACATAACTCGATCCAACACCCGCCTAGACTGGTCCATATTGGATACCGAGCTATTGGTACTGGTCACGGGCGGTCATCAGGCGATCACCTGTTTTTCCTGCGGCGAAGTAGGCCACACAGCTCCCCTATGCCCTAAGGCTGCCTTCCAGGCTTCCGGGAGCAACACCCCGTTTTCGGCCGGTCCACCCCCCCTCCTCCAGCAGGGAACCTTCCAGCCATCTCAATCAGACCGCCAGGGGCGCAAGGTAGTTATGCATAACAACATGGCTATTTGCAATAATTTTAATGGGGGAGTTTGCACCTATCCTAATTGCATTTTTCTGCACGTCTGCAGCGCCTGCAGGGAAGCGCACCCCCGCTCCGTCTGCCCCCGCAGGATCCGCCCCCCAAGGCAGTTCCCCAAAAAAGAAAAGTTGGGCTAAATATCATAGAATCCCTTCCATCCACCCCCATCGACATCCCAGCCCTGGCTCTCGAACTAGCCTGCCACCCTGATCACGTATTTACCGATCATCTCTTAACCGGCCTCTCCCAGGGGTTCATAATAGGAGTAATTTCTCCCCCCACAGTTTCCCACGTCTCTAAAAATCTGCAAACGGCTCAAAAAGAGCCCAAAGTAGTATCTCAACTCCTTAGCAGGGAATTATCAAAAGGATTCATAATCGGCCCTTTCGATTCTCCCCCCTTCCCGGTGTTCCGAACAAGTCCAGTAGGCGTCGCTACTCGCAAATATTCCGGCAAAAAGCGCCTGATTATAGACCTGCCAGCCCCTCATCACGGCCCCACTCCAAGCATAAACAGCCTCATTCCTCCCGAACCTTATTCCCTCCACTATGCAAAAATAGACCACGCCATTCGTCTAATCAAACTGGCAGGCAAAGGTGCTTGGCTTTCTCAAGCCGACATCTCAGACGCCTTCAAAGTCATCCCTATTCATCCCTCCCAATGGCATCTATTCGGAATTAAATGGGATTCAAAATTCTATTTTTCCGTAAAGACTGAATTTCAATCATGGAAGACCAAATAAGGCATAGAGCACCCCATGCTGTCATACCCCTCAGCCCAAATGACGTCACCATCTCCGACGTCACCTTCTCTATGACATCACCTTTGCAGTGTGACGTCAGTTGCCCAAATGACGTCAGTTATGACATCATAAATTACATCATAAATGCCCTTCTCCTGGTACTATATAAAGCCCCCATCACCACAGCTTAAATCACACTTGTGCAGTCATCACTCACCTCGTGTCAGCATCACGCATTCATCCAGCATCTCCAGAGCAAAAAGCTTCATCCCACCACCTCCCCAGATCACCACCAATGTCATGACTCCTGTTGGAAACAAATCCCCTTAGGGAGGATTTTCTATCTCATACAGCACTGACGCCCCCTCTCTCATAGCAAGAGGAGCGTCACATCATGGAGTCACACGCCATACTCAAACTGTCTATTCTGATTCAATAAAGATTGTTAAAATTGTATTACAAGTCTCTCATGATTGAAGTATGACAGTCTGTTTCTATCTCTTTGTGTGTCACACTCTCAGATTACACATTATTCTCCATTCATTATAGATCAAAGCATCTGACTGACGAACCAGATGGCACAACAACAGTGTTGCCAGGTGGAAATCATCAATTATTGTATGCGAACAAACAGACACAGTCCGCAAAATCGTGACTAACACCAACCGCCCACTTAGGGGATTTTAACTATGATGATGATGATCATGATAAAAAAAAAAAAAAAAAAAAATCACAACACATTCAACTTTCCATTTTAAATTAGGTGCTTTTTACTTTTAAAGTACATTTTACACTAGTAAGTAATTCCACTGAGGTAAATGAACAGCACAAAAATAATACTTCTACTTGAGTAGGAATTAAATTCCAGCACTGTATCTACCACGGAACTAAAATGACTTTGTCCTAGGGGACATGAATGCATGATTGGCTGCAAAGACGTCTGTGAGCAGGCCCAGATTAGCAGCCCCAGGGGCCCCTGGGTACTGAAGCTCCCAAGTCCCCCCTGAACATTACACTCGGACACAAGAAGGGGGGAGGGGGCAATGGTCAGAGTAAAATGTTATGGTCTCTCCTGATTCTAAATATAACTGAATCGCTTTGTTTGACCAAGTAAATCTATTTTTTATAAGCATTTTACAAAATGTCTATGGAAAAATGAACCAGTGAAGCTTGCCCACAGCCATCCAATGGCACTCACTCACGAGACTTAATCTTCTTGGAAACTATTTCTATTTTATTCTGATTGGTCTTAGAGTTGTGTCATAGTTCTGTGGAGCCTGACAAAAAAGAAGAAATAAAAGAGGGCCCCTTTATACTGAGGGCCCCTGGGCACCTCCTTGGTATTATTCACACATGTTCTTATTAATCCAGCCAGTGTTTCACACATGCGGCTCCAGTTGATTCAGATGTATGAGCAAGTGTCACTTTGTCCCACACAGCCCGTGCTCGTGCTCTGTAACAGTATGTGGGCTACTATGCAGTGTTGAACAATGGCTTTATATCAGCTGAGCTGATAAGGCTCCCACTGTAGCTTTCTCTGTGCTGCTGTTCACCAAAACCTGTCACCTGACACAGTCCCCCAACACACACACAGTCATCCGCCACTGCTACACACAGTCATTGTGTCCCCCGTCAGTGCTGTATTGTGGTCGTCATCTATAAATAGGCACGAATCACTCAGTCTGATTGTGAACTCATGGAGGCCGTGACCTCAACTCTGTGGCCCCTTCCTTCTGCCCGGATACGATACAGGCGTTCTAAAGAGCTGTCGGATGGCTGTATCAATTATTACCAGCCGCAACAGCGTGTGGCTGCTATTGTTTTCACCTTGTGAATCTGTGTGTGTGTGTCATGATGGCAAAATGTGGTCCTGGAGACACCTATTGAAGCGGGAACTACCACAGAAGCTGGTTTTGACTACTTTGCCAGGTGTTTACATGTCTGTCTATCTGTCTGTCCGTGGACAGATGTTGTAAACGTGATAGCGTCACAACCGTGCAAGATGCAGTCACAAAACTTTACAGGTGTGTAGTTGAGATCACCGAAGGCCAAGTTTGAAGATGGGTGTGGCCCAAGCAAGGGGGCCGGAAGTCGGGGGGGTAGGAACATAGGCAGAGTTTGACTTTTAGCTCTGGGGGGGCCACTTCTGCAGGAGACACACATCTCCTGACATTTGTCGGCCCGCAATTTGTTGTTGTTGCCGTTTTACATTTGAAATTTTGCCCGTTTGAAGCCAGATTTAGAGGAATATCTCATTTTAAGGCTGGCATCATCATGGTCTCTCTCTAATTATTGTTTAATAAGTATAAGAATGGAAATATAAGAAATATTAGAATATGAGTAGAATTACAGAACATTAATACTCATTATTGTATGTTTATACATACAAAGACAATATATACACAACACATTATGTATACAACTTCAACACAACAACAACAAAAAAAGATGAGGAACAAGTTAAATGAATATCTTGTAAAGCTTGAAGTAGTTGAACGCTTTAACAGCTTTTTTTATTTGTACATTCAGATATCGTTGAAATGTATTGTTTGATATAGGCAGTCAGCTCTGGAAAGTTTGGCTTTTTGCTTAAGAATTTGGATCTGTGAATGTAAAATTTGGTCAAAATAATAAGCAAATTAACTGAGTAAAACTGTGAGCAGAGATTCCTGCCATATTCAACAAATCCAAACAATAAATTTTTCCAAAGTAAAGAAGTTAGGATAAATGTGATCAGCAATAAATCGTGACAATATAATCCATAGTTGTTTAGTGTGCGGGCAAAACCAGAATAAATGAACCAGCGTTTCTCTAGGGTCCCCACAAAAGATGCAACTTACATCAACGTCTTTCTTAACTTTAACCAAGCCCCCCCCCAATAATACAACTAAATCACTAAGTCACATGAACATGAGCCATAACCCCACACATTTTGCCAAGAAAAAGAAAGGTAAAGAGACAAGTTACATCCAGTAGTTGCTGGGCTTCTCTTCCCTATTGAAAGAACAAATTAATCTTAATGTGCTAGACAAGTCTGAGAAGTGTTTTTGTTGTTGTTCTATAAAATAAAATTCAACATTAATGGCTATTAGTTACCTGAAAAAACAACAACATATCTGTAAATTGTCTTAACTGACAATGAATCCTGAGGAAACTGAATGATTAGTTTAATCTGCGTGATTGACAGGAGAGATGATCAGAGGAGTGGAGTTTTCACCATCATCATTAAGATAAGGACTGAAGTATGGGTAGAGTTTCTCATTGAAGGTACAGCCAGTAAAGGAGTAGATAGGAGCTGCAGCATCTACGTCATAAAAGGAGATCAGACCATCCTCATAATCCACAAACACCCCCACCTTCTGAGGCTTCGTCTTCAGAGAGAGGAGGCCAGCAAGAGCTTCGTACTCATTTCCATTCCTCAACCATATAGTCCAGTAGCCATCCTCAGGACTCAGTGTGATGTTTCCCTTCCTGTTGATCGACCCTCTGGCCACTCCTACATCCCAGTCAGTCGTCCCTTTAACCTGGACCTCGTAGTAAAACTTCCCTGAAGAGAAGCTCTGCTTTCCTAAGACACTGGCACAATAAGAAAATCTCTTTGGGTTGTCTGGGAGTTTCTTCATTACACCACCATCATGTACTTGTTTCCCATCATCAGACAGGACGAGCCTGGCTTGTGCTGTATCAGGATCCAGAGTCACATCCACTGCAAACTGCTGGATCCTCTTCAGCTCAACATGATCACGCAACTTCTCCATCTCTTTACTGAGTGTCTCCTCCAGCTGAGCCACAGCTCTCCTCACAGTTCCCTCATATGATGAGTGGATATCGACCTCTATCCAGTCCTTGGTGTGTGGAGGAGTGTTCAGGGATGGGAAGCTTTGGATGAAGTGAATGTGGTCTTCAGTGTGTGAGAGCTGCTCCACCTCAGTGGTTCTCTTCATCAGCTCAGAGATCTCCTGTTCCAGCTCTTTTATGAAGCCTTCAGCCTGCTTCTCTGTTGTTTTCTGCTTCTCTTCAATCATCTGAATGAGCTCAGCCTGGCCTCTCTCCATGGACTGCCTCAGAGCAGTGAATACCTCCACACTGTCTGCTATCTCTCTGTCTGCATCTTCCTTACTGAGCTCCACTGAGTGTTTGATCTCATGAATCTTCAGTCGTCTCTCCTGGATCTTCTGCTGAATTTCAGCCTCCGTCTTCCCCAGCTCAGCCTTCCTTCCTTCATATTCTTCTTTCAGAGGAACAAAGCGATGTGACTTGTGGTCTGTCTCAGTGCAGAACTGACATACACACATCTGGTCAGTCTTGCAGAACAGCTCCAGCGGTCTGTCATGCTTCTTACACATCCTGCCTTCCAGGTTCTCCACAGGATCCATCAGCTTGTGTCGTTTCAGGCCCCTCACTCTCTGATGAGGCTCCAGGTGAGTCTCACAGTAGGAGGCCAGACACACCAGGCAGGAATTCATGGCCTTCCGTTTGGTCCCTGTGCAGACATCACAGGAAACTTCTCCTGGTTTGGCACTTTGTTGGTCTGGGCAGCTGCTGGCGTTCATCTGAGCTGACTTTCTGAACTGAGCAGCCATCTCAGATATGAAAGTATTGATGCGCAGCAGAGGTCTTCTGTCGAAAACCTCTTGACACATGGGACACTGGCACTGGACACTGACATCCCAGTGCTGTGTGATACAGTTCTTGCAGAAGTTGTGTCCACATGGTATGGTGACTGGATCAGTGAACACATTCAGACAGATGGAGCACAGAAACTGCTCTTCAGACAGGAAACTGCTGGCAGCAGACATATCTAGACCCTTAGACCTGATGGGAAAGTGTGAAATAACAACATTTATTACACAATTCTTGAATGACAATACCTTCAAAAGGGAAACTGAAGTTGGATTTTAAAAAAGGGCAAAAAAAGGGACTACACTCATGTTTTATGCACTTTTAAAGTGTCAACGAGGAGGAGGGCTAAGGCGTGTCCAATAATTAAAAAAACTTTCATTGGCATGTCTATAGAGACACTGTTGGATTAATGACAATGAACTTAGCTTCTTACAAGTTCAACAGCCGATTATTGCTGCTTTCTACTCACTTTCTAAATATACAGAAACAGCCTAGGACCGTGTTTCACAACTTGTGGGTCGTGACCAGCCGTTTTGAGTGGGTCACGGATGTGTGCATGTCATGAAAAAAAGTCCTGGTGTCCATGGCGGACATTAACTTTTTCAGGCCTGTAGCGGGCTCAGCTGTAGCTAGAGTGACGATTCTGATATCAGATGGAACTAGAAGACCTAACGTATCCATTGGTACCAACCATTTCTTGCTAGCTTGTCGGGAACGGGGCTAAATAACGCTCCAAATGTAGGCAACAACCCACACTATTTTATCTGACAATGGCTCATTCACCAAAAGTGCATCTCAATATATTGACTTCATTATACCATAATGAAACTCTCCTCCTATATTGAGGACGATGTCTTGAATAAAATCTCTGGCTTCAGTAATCTCCATTCACATTTCTTGGTAGCCTATATGCTAATATCTCTATCATAAGGTCATGTCTGCTTTGTGACATGTCCTGCTCGGGTTGTTGCTGTACTGTCTTTAACTGACTGGATCATTCACAATCATATAATTATCTTTAGGGACCAAATTTAATAACAAAATACTGGTGTTCTTGTGGGATCAAGTTTATCTCCTAACTATAAGTGACTGTTTTTCTGTTTTAAATTGTCTTAATAATCTTTTTTTTATCACTGTCTTACTAATGATATTTCTTGATATCATATTCAGTGGAAAATCAACTATTGGACTTTCATAAACAATTAAATTCTAAAAATTAGAACATTAGATTGTCAATTGAGTATCCCCAGGCACAGATGAAAGATGAAAATGGTTGCTTGCTGACACGTCAACATTTTCAGGGAGAAATCATTTCATATTATCCTCCTTATCTCCATTTTGACCAGTTTCAGAGGCTCCATGTGTTGCAGAGGCATTCCCTTACTCATTCCTGCTGATCTCTGGGTCAGGCTTAACAGAACACATTAAACTCGTCAATATGGCCTTGAGGCCTCACCTGTCAGCTGATGGCCTGTTGAAGACCATGCTGCTCATGTTGGCTGTTAATGTTGGTTTAGCCATGCTGATAAAGGCTTTGATATTATTGGGCACTCCTAGCTCTCCTCTTTTTCTCCTGAAAGCAAGTGGAGTCTCTTTTTGGACTTCTTTTTTCTGCTAAAAGCGAAAATCGTAGACTACACTTCAGTGAAATCTTGTCAGTTTAACGATACAGACTGCATTCAATTCCATTATCTGGATCGGCCTACACGGTTCCAGTTTGTGTTCTTTCTTGCTCTCTGTTTAAACACAGACAGTAAATATGATCTGCTGTTACTTACCGCTAGTTTTATTTTCTTTTGAGAGAAACAGTCTATAGACACTTTACTCGACTGCAGCAAGGAGCAATGTTGTCGCGAGTTACTTTCTCTTTCAAATTCCGGAATGTGACGAAATGCTTCCTCCTCCCTCCGTTTCCTGTTGCTCCGCCCCCTTTCTTTTGGGGGGGGGGGGGGGGGTCAAAGGTCAAATCAATTTGGTGATTCGTTTTTATTCTTACCATTAGTAATGTAATAGGGTTAGGTTATATCATATAGTGCTTCACTGTTCACTGTTGCTTTTGACCGTGCTCAAAGACACTTTACAAATACAGGATAAAACAACTTGAATAAAGAGAGAAAATATTAAAATAGATGAGAGGGGGAGAGAGAGAGAAATATTATAGGTCAAAAGCAACAATGAAAAGGGCTTTTTTGGAAAGATGACATAATGAGTATGAAAGACAATGAGTTTTGGCCTGTCAGATGTGACTGGGGAGGGCATTCCAGAGGGAGGGGGCGGCTGCAGCAAGGCCCTGTCAGAGGCCCCCCTGTCATAGCTTTAGCAAAGAGGTACCTGTGATTCTTGTCAAAGTGGATATACATTGTATGATCATATTCAGCCATACAGTGAGATGGAGATTTACAATGGTGAGCTTTTCTTTTTTACGACTGGGGGGGCCAGGCCCCCCATTAACTCTGCCCATGGGTAGGAAGCAGGGAAGGGGCCATTATTGCCCCCACAATTTACGTCCCTGGCCCCCATTGTTTAAAGTTGTGGGCGCCACGGCTGGTGTCATCCCTTCCCAAGAAGGTCTCTAGTTTACATCTGTGATTACTTCTTAACATCAACTCTAACTAGTAGCCTAAAGTAGGGCTCGGTGATACATTGTATATATCAATACCATATGACACTGGATATCGTCTGGAATTTAAAGTGATATTGTGAAATAGCTCAACTTAAATGCCACTTCTTCCTGGTCTTATAGGCGGTGTGTTGCAGTAAAGTGCTAAAATGTTCTTAACTTATTAGCTGTTCTGTCCGAATAAAATTGACAATGATTGGCTTTACCTGTTCCATATCCATATACTATACTGATGATTACACATGGTCAACTAATTTTGTGTAAATATCTTATGAAAGCACAAATACTTATTCCCCGAAAATATCAATATTGAGGATTTTGGTCTAAATACTGTCATATTTTATTTTGTCAATACTCTACCCCAAGGGATTTTTTTTTTTTTTTTTTTTTTACAGAGGAGCAATGGTCTGATTCTAATTATTGAAACAGATTGCATACAAAAGTTACAAAGAGAATATTCTGTTGTGTTGTGCGTTGAAAATTTTCTTTCACTCGGCAAAGAAAGATATCGGCAAGGAGTGTTGTTTTAGAACGAGTAATGGATTTGAACAAATAGGCTTATCAGTATTGAATTTTCCAACAAGAGCAGTGAGACACACTCATCTTCCCCATGCCCTCTCCGCTAATCTGATCCCGTTTGACAGCAAAAGGCGAAATGGCAGCAAGCGGCCTGGCAGAGTCTGGGCCCTCTGAGCTGTCAGCCTGTGTTGCCTCAGAGTGACGTGAAGCAGAAAGAACAGGGAGGGAAAGACAAGTCTGGTGGCACACGGTGCGTCACACTGTCAGACACACGGTGCGCCACCCTGTCCGCCCTGAGGGCCCACCTCGTGCCACACACAGTTAAATACATACCCCCCCTCTCCCTCAATCCAACCCATATGCTGAGTCAATAAACCGACAGGCATATTTCTGTCTTCACACATGCAGCAGATTAAAAAGGTACGCTGTGAATATTTGTAACCTGAACTCAGCCTGTATTCTGTAGACTGTGTGTGTGGGTGCAATAATTATGTGTCATTAAGTGAAACGGTAGAAGCTTTACTTCCACTGACTGGAGACAAATACTTAATGGTTCACCTATTACACTGTAATGCGGTTTCATAATGAGTTCTCAAAGTAGTCAAATTACAATCTTACACAGTCACACAGTGAATCACATTTTGTCAACTGTAAAATCACAGCCGAAAATCAGAAAATCATTATTTATTCATCATTACTAGTGCATTATGAATGCATTACATAAAAAACCATCTACATGAAATGAATCAAGTTTCCTATTTTGGTTGTTTTCTGGTTCAGTTACATAAATAGTTCTATTCTAGTGGGCTCTCAAGAGTCCAGGCGTCGTCATCACAGCGAGGAAGAACCACAGTCACCGCTGCTGGAGACGGAGAGTCTCTGCAAGGCTACAGCCGCTGGCCTGCTGGACAGAGCAGCACACTGCATGCTGTGGGCTTAAAGCTATAACCTGAGCCACAAACCCCAAATCACATAACTGCTATAACCTCTACAATGTCCCAAAGTTAACCACATCTGAGCCTGTTCCACCGCTTTCAGACCTTCTGACCCGCTGCAGTGAACAATCCTGGGCTACGGGAAGCCGAGGCACACAGCAGTGTTGGACGGTCATGGTGCTCTGATGGGCAAAGTCCCATTCGGTCAGAAAACCAGCTTCTTCTTCATCTGACCTGAAAATGACACAAATAAGAGGTTACTATCTATGGAATATACTAATCTATTATGAGACATTTTACCATCTGTTTACATGCAAAACTGTCTCGCATCCCGTGGACAAAACAACCATCACAGCCACTAATGTGACAAGCAGAGCTCCAGCCTATACATGAGCAATCTGCTAAGCACTCATTTCTCCATTTGGGTAGTCTCTCTATAATGTAGCATAGTAGAGCATAGTAGTCTCTCTCTAATATAGCATAGAGCATAGTAGTCTCTCTATAATGTAGCATAGCATAATATAGCATTGACCGACCCAAATACGTAGTTCCCAAACCACAGGAGGAGATGGAAAAAACTTTGAACCTCCCAGTAACACCAAGGCCCTACTCCACTAAAACATACCCTGCCACAACCCTCTAAACTGTGTGTGTGTGTGTGTGCGTTTTACTTCACTACATTCTGAATTTCCAACTGCAATTAAATGTGCAGCCAACACCCTTTGAATTGCTAGGTTAAATAAAGCACTGTTCCAGATTTATAACATCAGTGTACATAACCCTGAGAAAGGAAGCGTTCAGTAGGCTAAAATTCACATTGGAAAAAATGTCTGCGTTATACAGTATGTACTGTAACTTGGCAGTGTGTGGTGTTCTAAAATTGTCAGCGACTTCCAAAATTGGCCTCCAACATTTGTTTCATGAAACTTTTCCTTTGTGCTGCCCAGGCCACAATGTAAACAAGAGGACAGAATAATATTGGCCGTCTTTATTTGAACATGGACAAACATGATCTTGTCAGGGTGGTACTTTAATAATGATGATAGGCGGACAGGATGATGGGTAAATACAGCAAATTTGAGTATGCGAGTTCAAAAAGGTATGCTTTTGTGTGTGTGTGTGTGTGTGTGTGTGTGTGTGTGTGTGTGTGTGTGTGTGTGTGTGTGTGTGTGTGCAGTGGTGCCTGGAGAAGTGGGTATACCACCCTTTATGCCCCCCAATTTTTTTAAGCAGCCCGTCCAGCAAAGGATAAATGCCCTGTGTTATGAACAGTGACATGTAAGAATACTTGCATATTTACTGTAGTTAACCCAAAAATGGACTGCTTGACTTGAGAAAGTAAGGCTCATAACCTAACCTGGAGGGGTGGTGGTCATTTTGGAGAACGACATGGCTCTGACATAGCTCCTTATCACAAGGATGCCAGTTAGGAGATGGTCATCACTTTTATGGCATCAACAACATCTTTAGCAAAACCAGGAACACACTGATTTGAGCTTTATTTATTTGTACACATTGAGTCACCTGAACTCTGCTGGTCTGTCTCATGCCTCCATTTGGCTTTGGCTCTTCTGTTAAACACATTGTGACCAATGCATTTCCATTACTTTTCAATGGCTTTAAATACATGTCCATGACCAAACATGTTGTGAAGTCTCGGTGTATACATGAAAAAGTGAGTGAATGACAGCATTCTAACTTTAAAATGTAACTACTAACAGATTACAATAATTGAAAACAGATCACTGCATGTATTCAGAAGTTACAGTACTGATGGCTGTCTATAGGAAACGTTTTAAATGACTATATTCAGTTTAACTCAAAGATAATATATGATATGCTGCACCACAGTTAAACAACAATAGATAGCTACATATTCATCCACTCTCCTTGCCCTGCTAGGTAGCAATAGTTACACTAGGCTATAGAGGGGAATTAGAAGTGGGTATACTCGGTGCTGACTGAAAATAGGTAGGTATGCTCCGTATAGTCTATTTCACATCCCACTCAAATCAGCCATTTTGTGTCTAAAGGCAGGAACTAAAACAGGTGCAAGCAAGACATTAATTACAGCCCCGGGACTGGACCCATTTAGGTGTTCTATTCTCCATGCTCTAATCAATGTCTTGCTTGTACCTTTTTTAGTTCTTGCCTTTAGACACAAAATGGCTGATTTGGGTGGGATGTGAAATAACACTGCGTGTGTATGTGTGTGTGTGTGTGTGTGTGTGTGTGTGTGTGTGTGTGTGTGTGTGCACGTGCGTGTGCGTATTACTTGACTCCATGCCGTCTCTTTTCCTCTTGATGCCGATGGGCTCCTTCTCCTTCAGAGCCTCAGCTGAACAGTTGGGTCTGGGGAGCTGGGGCCCGGGAGTGGGAGCAGGCCGATTACTGAAGTACCTCATCTTCAGTGCCTGGAAAAACACAGGTAGATAGAGGCTGGCAGTTAACAAGTCGTCCCCCACAAAATGTTTCAGCAGAGACCTTTAACATATTAGATAGAGACACTCCACTCCAGGTTCTGTCAATTGTAAGAAATGATACTCCTCCGGTCTCCTAAATGGGCATGTTATCACCTTGTGATTGGCTGTCTGTCAATGGTATGTAACTTCATAGAGCTGAACAGTCACAACAACCTCTTGCCCTGGAAGTGAGTTTCCCATTCATTTTCTCCATAGACATTTAAAAAAATGAAAATCCTATATATATATATATACAGTATATATATATATATATATATATATATATATATATATATATATACATACACACACACACACACACACACACACACACATATATATACCGGTACATATATATATATATGAGTTTTAAGGCTGGAACCAAGCCAACCCGTGACCTTAGTGAATCGACCCCCCCCCCTCTCAGTTAACATAACTAGTCAGCTGTCTGATGGGGAAATGTGAGTAAATGTGGTAGAGAAGGGGTTTCGTTTCCAAGGTAACATCAGTGGCCAACATGCCTCTGAGTAGATTACCTGTGTAGTCGTAACGTGCGTCTGAGTAGATTACCTGTGTAGCTGTGGTTCTTGTGTTGGGGTTAAAGGTGAAGAGGCCCTGCAGCAGCTCTAGTAAGTCGTCTCCAGCGGCGGTGAAGATGTGCTCCAGCGGGGTGCCAGGGAACACTTTGAAAGACACATAGTCTGGCAGATTGCTCATGCCCTGCAGAGATATGTTACCAAACAAATGTATACTGGGATCCTCCGTGAAAAGAAATGGAAACAACCACCTCCCCCCAACAAACACATAAAAAAAAAGATACCCACCGGCCAGGTCTCCTCTGTGGGGGTCCCAAGAGCTTCAAAGATCTTAGTCAGCTGGTCCAGATCCGAGTCTCCAGCAAGGAATGGTAACTACAATAAAATAGGCAGACAGAGAGATTAGCACGTATAATGACATAATAATGTACTATATTACTGTGCTATCCTCTCCTGGAAGTGAGGCATCTCGTACCCGCAGGAGTAACTCTGCCAAGATGCAGCCCATCGCCCACATGTCGACGCCCACACCGTACATCTTGGCACCAAACAGGAGCTCGGGGGAGCGGTACCACCTAGGAAAGAGATCGATCAACATGAAAGGCTTTTCATGTTCCATCTCTGATCCACATAATGCACGTTCAGCAATTATTAGCTCCCGTGAGAGTTTTGATTATTGAAAAACAAATACAGGAGAGAAGGAGGGAAGCTGGATTAATACTGTGAAATGTAAAAAAAGACAGGACAGACCTGGTAACAACTTGATGTGTGTAGAGTCTGTTGGGGCTGCCGAACGCTTTAGCCAACCCAAAATCAGCCAATTTCAACACTCCACTGCCATCTAACAGCAGGTTATTGGGCTTCAGATCCTAAAAATACATATCAGCAGCAAAAGCAGATTATTGACTGTGTGTGCATGTATGCGCATTGCGCAAATGTGTGTATGTATGTATGCGTGTGTGTGTGTGGTCTCACCCTGTGTAGGACCCAGTGGTGGTGCATATATTCCAACCCCTGGAGAGTCATGAGGATGTAGGCTTTGATGTTGGCTGGAGTCAGCACCAGGCTGGTGTCTTTGATGATCACCTGTAGAAGAAGGGGGAAAGGAGAAAGAACAATACATAAGTGTAGGATGTCTGACATCTGAGGTCTGCAGACCATCTAGGCATATACCCATTTACTGATTGCAGGGTTCCCACATCTTCTTAAAGATCTAATTGAAGGACTTTTGAGACTTTCCAGGGCTAAATTCCCTAAAATTCAAGGACCCAACGCAGCATAAGTTTGAGATACGGCTCAAAGTTAATTACTGTTATAACACAGAATTTTTATAATGAGAACTAGCAGGCTTTACAGATAAAGAGGTGGACACAGCTGGAGTCAAGCTAGCTAGACAGTCCAGTTTAAAAGCAACCTGAACCCCCCATCACTCCACCAGCTGTGAAAACACTGGCTCCAACATCCGGCTAAGTAACACGTTACTGCCACTGGCAATAAAAACATCCAACATCTGCAGCTGATAAGCTCACAGAGCCAAATCTCAGCAGAGGGCCTAAAAATAGACATCAACTACTGGTGCTCCGATGAGCATCATATTTCAATCTCACGTCTGTTCTGCCTGTCTGCTGCCTGTGAGCTGGTAATGCTCATCAATTTATGAAAGCTGAGAGCAGAGTGATATTGATTTCTTTTAAAGTGCCGTTATCTTGTTTTTGCATCGTTGGATGTATTGGTGGCGGGCGCCCATCTGGAGCCTTGTGTGCTAAAACAGATCAGAGGAGAATGTGGGGATGGTGGGAGAGGGAGAGATGATAATGCTATGCTTCCGTCTGTTTACACTTTTAACCATATCCTCATCATGCTGCTCATATTTCTATTTGCTACTGCTAAATCACCAGACAGACAGGGATCGCAGCTTCCTCATCGATCCCTATATCTGTGCCTTCTTGCCCTGTCAGTCACAGTATGATGTACAGCCAATGGTGCCGTGGCCCTCTGGTGGTCAGCGGAGGGATTGCAAGTGGGCTGCCAATTCATTACACTGTATTACACGGTTTACTACATTAAACAGATTTAAAATGGACAGCTTCTTGAAAACTGTAACACTCATTGTTCCTCGTGTCCGGCCATCGACTATATCATATCCCTCCAATGGTCAGCATGTGACAGCGGCAATGTTCAGGTTGGCCAGATCATCTCCAGTACATTGTGGAGCGGAGCTGCATCTCATGCACCAGGTTCCATGGTTTGGGGGTCACCACACACACACACAGGAAGCAAGCAGAAGCCTCCACGTGGCGCATCCCGGACAATACTGACGACAGGATCACAGTAACTGTCCGAAGTAGCTAATTCTGCCACACTGTAACACTGAAAGTGCTGCAACATGTTTCAGATGCTGTGTTAGTGACAGTGGGAAATAAAAAGTGCTCTGAGAACGCATTATTTGGCCTCCATATTTTGTTAATGGGGTCGGAGCTCGGACCGTCCGTTACCGTCACAAGCCGACCCCTCCCCCGGCCTGCTGCTGTACACTGCACTGCTAAAAGAAGTGGGGCGCTCCGGTGACGCACCAGTGGTACAGCACATACCAATGAGTCCTTCACGCAGTCGATCCGGGTTCGAATCTGGTTCAAATATTAGGCTCAAATTAAATTTCCACACACAATGGAAACACTGGCTGGATATATTAATTAGTAATTTAATCGTTTTTTTTGCCACATTTGCGCTCACACAGCCCACAGATGGACAACACAATGGTCCGATGTAGAAGGCTCAGAGGTCGATGGGGGTCTGCCCATCGACGATGGTCAATGCCATCGTCCATCGTGCCAACCCGAATACACTACAACAGCAATACATTTCCTGAAATTCAGTTATGGCTTTTGGTTTTGGCGTGTCACCCCAAGATTTTCAGTGGCCCCATCTGCCCACCCCTATGTAAAAGTTCTGGGGGTGCCACCGTGTACAGCAACTACTAAACTAATTTTCTCAGCTCTTACAAGTGTACATTTCTTGGAAAACCCTCCTGGTCACCTGGTGAGATCCAAATCTTAAAGTCCCCATGAAATGAACTCCCAGTACATCTACTTCTTGGAAAACGGAGGGTCTGTAACAGTGCCATCATACTGCACCAGTGGGCGTAAACCCCAACCAATCAACAATCCTGCCTCTCTGCTCCAACGTCATGTAATTTCATCATTACATAACATCCAGCGCTATAGTCTGTCCTGCTGCCCAATAAAAAAGGGCATGAGACAAAGACTGGCCTCTCATCTTGTGGCCTAATTGTGAAATACAACATTGGCCTATTCTCTGATGTTGGAAAATGGGACAGGAGTCTTCTAATCTAAAAAAAGGAGTCTACGGCTAAGTTACTTCAAAAGGAAAAATATTTAAAAAATATATCCACAAAGAAAGAGATGAGAAAAGGGATGCTGCACAGGCCAACAAAGCCGCTGCCATGAGTAGCAATATGTGTACCAGACAAACCAGAGATAAACAATATAGGCGATATATTTGCTGTCAAGGGTCAAAGCAGTCTCACCTCCAGATCCGTCTCCATGAAATCAAACACCAGGCTGATGTTTGATTTGTGTCCAAAGGCATCCAGCAGCTAAAAACAACAACACCACATATACAACATAATGACATAGTAATGCAGAATTCAGAACAGATTACAAAACACCAAGATTTCTTTGTATTATTATTAGTGAACAAGTTAACAGCTAAGGATAACGGAGCCCATGGTCCAAACATGTACCTACCCCAATGATATTTGGGTGGTGCAACTCTTGTAGTAGTTTGATCTCTCGAAGAGCAGTTCTATTGATACCTAAGATAAATTAACTCATTAAACAGAACATGGACTGCACTGAAAGGTAAAGAGTTACACTATCAGGAAAAAGCACAAGAAGTCACATACCATCTTTAGCCTCAGTTCTGTGTCCAACCTTGATCTGCCAGGAGACAGAACAGACTGGGAGTCAGGTTTTGGTTATGAAACATCTGCACCATTAACCTGTGAATACTAAGCTCGCCAAAACAAAAGCTTATCAAAAACCAACACCATTGTTCTTGTACCTTTTTAATTGCGACTATCGCGTCGTTTGTTTTATCTCTGGCTTTGTACACTGTGGCAAACTGCAGAAGAAAGACAGACAGTAATAAACACAGATGAAGAGACACTCATTATATTCAATACTATTCTACCATCACTGTTGCTGCAGCCTGCTGCACAACACACAGCAGGCTATTGTTGTTAACAACCAGCTAGCGCTTGGTAACCTGCTGGTGGAATTCCACACAATTAGCCTACAGCCTCGTTTTGGAGCAAAATCAACGCAAATCAAGCAAATTCTCAAGACAGAAGTGAAAGGTATTTGATTAGCCTCTCCGTACCTGACCCTCTCCGAGGAAATCTAGTTTCTCGTAACGTTTGGCTCTGGCTTTCACATCAAGCGCCATGCTTAACTGTCAGTTTGTTTGGAAAAGTGGACACACTTCCTGCTTTGTTAAAGGTCCGCTAGTACTTTTTCCGGGTTAAAGGCAGGTTAAAGGAGGCTGTGCCGGTGCCTGACACCGGGTTGTATATTGACCAACACCGCCACCTAGCGGTTCACTTTATTCAGCACATGGAAATGTAACAAGGAGATAATAGTAGGGTCATCTGTGGCACTTCCGTGACCGTGGAGAGCGAAGGTCCGTTTCTCAATGGATTTGTCATCTAGGAGGGTTAATAAACAAATTTAGCCGGGGTGTATTTTTAAAAAAGGCGGGGAAAATATTTGAGAGACCAAAATCCAAAATGGCTGCTGTGGAAATGAACTTTTTAATGCTTTGACCTACAATGATGCACAATACATGGTTTCAGAGCTTATTCTGGTCAAGGAATACATATTTGGTGTTTATATAATGATTTGACCTATTTTTGACCTTCAAATCCAAGATGGCTGCCAATTTTGAGGCAGTTTTTTCAAAATCGTCATAGAGCCTTCATATTAGGCTTGAATGACAGGTCTTCTCATGATGAGTTGAATAATATACAGTATAAGTACACAGAAGTAATCTCTGAGGTCAATAAAGTCAATGTTTGTGTGTAAACAACAGTTGCTGATTTGCGGTTTCCCATTAACTCATTCACCGCCAAAGACGTCTTTGACGTGTTATCAGAAATAGCCATCCACGCCAAAGACGTGTTTGACGTGTTTTTGTTTTTATTAGTGCAGCGCTTAGTTCAAACACTTCCCCGGCCTGTGACACAGACACAGGTCCCTAACCTCAAAGTCAAGCCGACAGCACGTTATCAAACACATACCGCAGCTGTTGTTTGAAATAAGGAAGAAGGAGGAAAGGAGGAAAAACAGAGAAATGCGCTTCCTTGTAGAGAGGAGAAACGCCATTGAAACCCCTCGGAAGCCCCTCGGCGCGCTGCACTGCTCGCCTTGCTGCAGCCTGCAGCAAGGCGAGCAGTGCAGGGCGAACCTGGATTGCCTAGTCAAACCCGTGACGAACATGATCGATCCGGTTCCAGCAGCGCCTGGTCCCAAAGCCAAGCCGGACCCGTTCCTGTGTCGTGTCGCAGCATTCGTCCCAGCCCGAACGAGAGGAGGAAAACGAGCAGAGGCAGAGGAGGCAAAACGCTGATGGGGAAGGAGGGGGAAGGAGGTGCGATCTAGCAGCAGCTGTGGACAGAACTCTCTCTCTCTGTGTGTGTGTGTGTGTGTGTGTGTGTGTGTTTCTGTGTCTGTGTGTGTCTGTCTGTCTGTCTGTCTGTCTGTCTGTGTGTCTGTCTGTCTGCACACTCACTCACACTGAGCAAACTGTATTGTTGAATGTAAAAAAAGCACTTCATATATATATATATATATATATATATATTTTTTTTTTGTCATTTGTGTCATAATGAATAATATTTACATGTCTGATGTCAATACAGTTCAAAATAAAAGAATTGAGAGCGAGTTCTGCCTGAGATTGTGTGCTGTACATAAATGCCATTTTCTGCAATTTCTTTTCTCAGAGAGACCTTTTGGGTGAAAACAGGGTGTATATAAATGGCTATAAGTAGAGTACAGAACATGCTAAAAGCTCACTTTTTTTTTCCTGGTGAACCCAGAGACGTACATCTTCATTTTGAGGTATTGCAAATCACTTTGGTGCTAATAGATAATTTACTGTGGGTCTTGAAAGATGACCAACAATTATGAAAATCTTTGGCCTGTGCTAAATATTGGCAGTCCTAAACTGGCCATGAATGAGTTAAATAGGGTAGGCTACTGAGAATATGGTGTCCAGTTCATCCCATCACATTTTCATAATGAACCAAAAACAATTTTGCACTATAGCCTAACATAAAATAGTATTCTGTATGCAAAGCTAGCAAGGTTAGTTGCTTGAGCTGAATTTAAAGGTCAACTCAAAACAAACAATGAAATTAACTTTGAAATTAAAACTGAATCCTAGGCTACTAAATTCTATCAGCATACAGTAAAGGAAACTTGTCTTTGAACTCAGCTGACTGTCTAGTCCTAATCCCTGTTGTGCAATGTCCCTTTTCAGTGAAGTTTTTGTTTTTGTTAAGAGTATGGACTTTTAATCTTGACCTTGTTGGTAGGCAACGGCCCTTTTTCAGTCAAGCATTTTCAGATTAGCTCAGTCAGTCTGTGAAGCAGTCAGTTTCAGCACTTGCGCGAGCTCGCTTTTTCTCTAACTAATGTTAACATTACACACTTTAAGACACTTTGTTTGAGGATTTCAACGTTATTCACTAGTCTAAAGATAGTTCTACCATCAAGAACATATAAAACAAAAGCAAAAACAATTTTTATTTGCAGAAGTCATCATTGATATTTGGTGTTAGCTAACGTTAGGTAACGTTATTATTTTTAGCTAAAGTTAATGTTATCTGTCTCCACACTTCTGTCAACTGACATATGCATTTGCTTTTGAAAATAAACAGCCTGGCTTGCTTAAGCATAACTGAAGATTAAATAGAAATATAACATGACGAATGCATGTACCGATTGGTTGCCCCATCTTCCCATGAGGTGGTGGTGTAAACATCATCAAATTTATCAAGTCCTGACCAGTCTTGGGCTTTTAATTGTAAGCTGTCCCATTTGCCTTGATTTATTGTATCGGTGGGCTTGCAAGGCTTGTCACATTTTAGGACACATTCATAGGACATTGTGTGCTTTGTCTTTCATTGGGAGGGAAAGCAACTCGCTATTATATTACTGTTATATTATATTGCTGTTATACGCTGTTTATTTTCAAAAGCAAATGCATATGTCAGTTGACAGAATTGTGGAGACAGATAACATTAACTTTAGCTAAAAATAATAACGTTACCTAACGTTAGCTAACACCAAATATCAATGATGACTTCTGCAAAAAAAAATTGTTTTTGCTTTTGTTTTATATGTTCTTGATGGTAGAACTATCTTTAGACTAGTGAATAACGTTGATAACCTCAAACAAAGTTTTCTTTTTCTTTTATATATTCCCCCCCCGATTTTTTATCCCATTTTTATCCCCCATTAGTGCTAACATAATTTCTTTATCCTGGTTGCTACTCCACCCTCTGCCAATCTGGGGAGAGCCGAAACTGGCTCCATGCTTCCTCCGAGACATGGGCAGTTAGCCAGCCGCTTCTTTTCACCTGACAGGGGAAGCTTCACCGGTAGGACATAGCACGTGGGAGGTTCACACTATTCCAACCAGTTCCCCTCCCTCTGAACAGGCGCCCTTAACGACCAGAGGAGGAACCACATTAGCAACCAGGATATTGCATGTTTTTGGTGAAGGGGGTTCCTATATGAAGGAAACCCCCGGGAGGCACGGGGAGAACATGCAAACTCCACACAGAAAGGCCCTTTTGACGACCCCACCCGGGCGGTGGGCACTCGAGGACATGCGGACGGGCACGCATTCCTTCAGCGTTCACATCGTCCCAGGTGGGAATCGAACCCTCGACCTTCGAGCTGTGAGGCGATAGTGCTTACCACTACACCACCGTACCTCCTTTTATATCCTCAAACAAAGTGTCTTAAAGTGTGTAATGTTAACATTAGTTAGAGAAAAAGCGAGCTCGCGCAAGTGCTGACACTGACTGCTTCACAGACTGACTGAGCTAATCTGAAAATGCTTGACTGAAAAAGGGCCGTTGCCTACCAACAAGGTCAAGATTAAAAGTCTTAACAAAAACTAAAACTTCACTGAGAAGGGACATTGCACAACAGGGATTAGGACTAGACAGTCAGCTGAGTTCAAAGACAAGTTTCCTTTACTGTGTGCTGATGAAATTTAGTAGCCTAGGATTCAGTTTTAATTTCAAAGTTAATTTCATTGTTTGTTTTGAGTTGACCTTTACATTCAGCTCAAGCAACTAACCTTGCTAGCTTTGCATACAGAATATTATTTTATGTTAGGCTATAGTGCAAAATTGTTTTTGGTTCATTATGAAAATGTGATGGGATGAACTGGACACCATATTCTCAGTAGCCTACCCTATTTAATGGGAAACCGCAAATCAGCAACTGTTGTTTACACACAAACATTGACTTTAATGACCTCAGAGATTACTTCTGTGTACTTATACTGTATATTATTCAACTCATCATGAGAAGACCTGTCATTCAAGCCTAATATGAAGGCTCTATGACGATTTTGAAAAAACTGCCTTTTAGAGCTCAAAATTGGCAGCCATCTTGGATTTGAAGGTAAAAAATAAGTCAAATCATTATATAAACACCAAATATGTATTCCTTGACCAGAATAAGCTCTGAAACCATGTATTGTGCATCATTGTAGGTCAAACCATTAAAAAGTTCATTTCCACGGCAGACATTTTGGATTTTGGTCTCTCAAATATTTTCCCCGCCTTTTTTAAAAATACACCCCGGCTAAATTTGTTTATTAACCCTCCTAGGTGACAAATCCATTGAGAAACGGACCTTCGCTCTCCACGGTCACGGAAGTGCCACAGATGACCCTACTATAAGGTTGTTTTGTTTATTAAATTAATTAATATTATTACAATTATAAAAATTATAAATTATAAAATTGCAGTAAAATCCCTAAAACGGCAAATAATAACAAATTGCTAAGCAAGTTTAGTTGAAACGAAAGAAACAACAAATAGCCTATAATAGCAAAAGATTCAAGATTCAAGATTCAAGATTTTTATTGTCACTCCATGGTACAAGTACCACGTGTGAAATTCTTGTGCAGTGGACTCCGTTTACGACATAGTACAAATAGGCAACAGCAATAAGTAATAGGCAATAAGAAATAGGCATCAATAAGCAATAAGACAGCAATAAGGCAATAAGAAATAGGCATCTTATAAGCAATAAGACAAGTCGGTGGCTTATACGACAGTGGCATATTCATTGCACATAGGTGCACATGTCATGTGCATACGTTAGACGTGTTCAGACATTCCAAATTCGACGTTTTATACATACATGTGCAAATAGCATGTACCTTATTAAACATACACTTAAATTTACAATTAAACGTTAGGCACCTTATTAAACATACACTTAAATTTACAATTAAACGTTAGGCATCCGTAATAGTAGCAGC
>NC_139631.1:22119203-22121703 GCF_964638095.1 Poromitra crassiceps | reverse complement strand
TGAAATGATTTCCCTTGAGCATGGCATAACAATGTACACAATTATGACAAGGAAAATTACCACTAGACAAGTTAGAAAGAGAAAGAAAATGACTTTTACTTTTTGGCAGATCTGACTTAACTAAAAAAATCCCGTAAATTGGAAGACCTCTTATAGAAAAATCTAGGTGGAGTTTGAAAAGCATTGGTGATATGAAAGTCACTTTCCAATATGTGCCAATATCTACTCACTACGTCTTTGACTGACTTAGATATTCATAGCTTTCAAGGGGCGTTACGTAAGTACAAGGAACGCCCCTTCTGGCGGTCAAAACTCAAAACATCAATGGCGCTGAACACTCCAGACGCAGCTGCAGCAAAAAGCGGTCTTTTTTCCACCAGTTTCCAGTCAGGAATATTTAGACCATCTATCAAGCGTTGAAAAAGAACGATATCTAAACAAACTACACGTTTTGGGCACTTCAAACAAACCGAACTATCGTTAACGTTACTGTCCAACACATGGCAGTTCGGAGAAATTGTTTCACAACAAGAGACTGCGTGCTGAGTGCGGACTCGTTTTTATAATGTTGTGGAGAGAGAGCACAGCCCTCGTCGCGTGTGAAGAGAGAGGGAGAACGGGTGAGACAGAAGCAAACTATTTTTTGCAGATCTCAAAAGCAGGTAAACCACTGTGGGATTAGTGAGACTATTGTTAAAAAGTGATGCCTGGGCTGTCGTCCGCTCAAACAGTACTTCACGGGGCGGCTGCGTGTCAATTGACGTGTCCTTAATATGCAAAGCGTGCAGCTCTAAAACAAACAGCGTGAGAAACTAGTCAACTCGGCGGGCAGCAGAATGAACAAGTTTTTTTTTTGACCGTCAGGTGGGCGTTCCCGGCAGCACGTAACGCCCCTTGAAAGCTATGAATAGGACTATAGGTAGACACAAATGCTAAACTCTGAGAAGAGGTGTCTCTGGACCTGGGTTGAAGTAAATCAGACCGCCGAACTTGGCGTACTTTATTCAGATGATTCTCCAGTAATGAATTGAAGCATTGAAGCATCTTCCATTAGGTCAGCAGCATAATGATGAAGGTGAGCTTTAAATTGAACTTTGATGCATTCAATGTGCAAAGTGATGAATGTGATGAATGAGCAATAATCTCACTCGATGCTGTATCACACACACACACACACACACACACACACACACACACACACACACACACACACACACACACACACACACACACACACACACACACACACACACACACACACACACACACACACACACACACACACACACACACACACCTGCTGTACTTCTCTCTTTATCTTACTCGCTATGTCTCAGGGGAAGTGGCCGTGTTCTGTCATCTGGGGAGTTTTCCCCTTTATTTCTGTTTCTGACACTCACACAGGCCCACACGTGCACGTACGCACAGTGCACACACACACACACACACACACACACACACACACACACACACACACACACACACACACACACACACACACACACACACACACACACACACACACACACACACACACACAGACACACACACACACACACACACACACACACACACACACACACACACACACACACACACACACACAGACAGACAGACACAGACACACATGCAGACGCACACACACAAATGCAGCTGTATCTGACCACATTCACAGTGACAGCATAACAGGATGCTGTGGGGAGGTTGTTTGAGGTGTGAGGACCTCTGACAAACAATATCTGCCTTTCTCAGAACTGATTATTCATTATTCACACATTTAATAGATGTTGCCACTCCTGGTGGGTTTGGGTTTTTGGTGTTTTCCTTTTTGGAAACCAGCGTAGGCAGTCCAGCAGCATCTTCATTTCTGGGTGATAGTATCAGATAAGCCACGATTTGAACCCTGTACAGACACAAAAATGTGGTTTACTGTCTTGACCGGGCTGTTAGCACATATCTCACAGACTACGACTACTGATGATTACTGCTACCACATTAGGGCCGCAACTAACGATTATTCTCATTATCGATTAATCTCTCGATTATTTTCTCGACTAATCGATTAGTCGTTTGGTCTCTAAAATGTCAATAACCTTTTTCCCCAAAGCCCAAAGATGACATCATCAAATGTCTTCTTTTGTCCTGACCAGCAGTCCACAACCCAAAGATACTCAGTTTACTGTCATAGAAGACTAAAGAAACACATTTATTAGTATACAAGGGATCAGCCGAGCAGCATTTTGCTAAACAAACCGCGTCACTGGGTGGCAACGGCAATGGAACCCTATGGAGCCCAAGTGGCACGAGGCTTGTGTGTCTGACTCTAGCCGGCTAACTCTGTTTACATTTTAAAAACTTAAAAAAAATATAAGCGATGTGATGTGCAGTTTTTGAGATATTAACGTTTGTTTGGCACAACTCATACTATTAACTGCCGCGGGGTTCTGCATTTCTGGGTGGCAAGTGACGTCACGCTGTTTCGTCCTCATATATAATATTA
>NC_139631.1:22094203-22111703 GCF_964638095.1 Poromitra crassiceps | reverse complement strand
ATATATAGATAGATAGATTAGATAGATAGATAGATAGATAGATAGATAGATAGATAGATAGATAGATAGATAGATAGATAGATAGATAGATAGATAGATAGATAGATAGATAGTGCTATAAGGGAGAAGTAAGGGTAAGTGTCTAGGCCAGTTATTCAAGTCTTTCATGTCAAGGACCCCTAAAGTCACACAAATTAGACCACAGACCATTTCATAAGATTTTGTGCAGGGTCCCCCATCTGATAAGATCTTTGCTTTTAGATGTTTTATTACAGAATGTGTATGAAACAATTACTAAAATAGTCATACATTCTGTCATCATGTTACTTATGGGTGGAATTGTAGTGAAAATTTATTATTCCCCTTTTTGCTGGTACCTGCGGAACCCCCTCAAGGACACTTTGAGAACCCACTGCTCTAGACTATAGTGAATGAGATCCTGGACAGGAACACTGGATAGCCTACAAGAGGGCACAAGGGCATGAGGAGATATAGGCAGGAGAGATGGATAATAGAGGTGATCCAGGCGTGGATGGCTCGTCTTGTTAACAGGTTCGGCTGAGCTGAATCTCCACCGGCGTTTCTGTGGCGTAAAAAGTAGGAATCCGAGCTATTAAATCCCCATTAGGTAATGAGATGCCCGCGCCACCTTTAAATTAAGGCAGGAGCAATCGATTAGGTGTACCCCCCCGTCTGAGCTGGATACCTCAGGTGGAAATAGGATCACAGACAGAGGGGGAGGAGGGAATATGAACGCGATCCAAGGACAAATCTAACTGTTGGCAGGCGCTCTTAACAGAATATCAGCACTGGAGCACCTTTTGGCAGAGCGCGCCGAACGAGGGAGGGAGAGGAGAGGAGAGGAGAGGAGGAGGGGGGAGGCGGAGGGTAGAGGAAAGAGGTAGCACAGGGAAGAAGGGAGAGAACAGAGGTGGGGGGGGGGGGGGGGGGCTGGGTGAGGTGAGGGGAAGGAGGAAGACAGTTGGGGAGAAGGGGTGGTGTTTTTTTTGCTGACAGCCATTTTGTGGCTTCTGCTGCAGTTAAAATGGTTTAACATTCATCTGCTTCTCCGGGGCAGCTAGGTGAGGACGCTTTTTGTGCTATACCTGGCATATGGCGCACCCAGACATGTGCGTGTGTGTGTGCGTGCGTGCGTGCGTGCGTGCGTGTGTGCGTGTGTGCGTGTGTGTGTGTGTGTGTGTGGGGGGGGGGGGGGGTTGGCGTGGCGGACGTGGGATTATGAGGTGCTTGTGAGGGGTTGATACTGTGGCAGTTGCCTCACACACCTTGCACTCTGATTCTCCGTCTCGCTGGTGGCACAACATGTTCCACCATCCGTGTGAGTGTCTGTGGACTGAAGGTTTCTACTCGGTACTCCACGTCCAGATGGAAGTTCATAATGTTCACTGCAAATACCAAAACATGTAGCCAACATGTGAATACGCTCGTATAGGGGTGGATAAAACGGTCCCTTTCACCTGGCTGTGCTCTTAGCCAGAGGACCGATAGACTTCCAGTCAGAAGATGATGAAGATGCTAGATGTGCCCACAATGGACCAGTCCCTTTGATTTGGCTCCAACCAGAGACTGGCATCCTTCTAGAAACATTGGTTTTATTGCCCCTGCTTTCACTAGAGGACCACTGCAGAGACCCGGGTTCAGTTCCCGGTAGCGGTACCTCCGGCTTGGTCAAGATGTTCCCAAAGACACAACTTGCCGTGTCTGGCAACAGGGCTGTAGTCGAGTTCGCCTTGGTCCATTCCAAGTCCAGATCGAGTCATTGGTGAATCGAGTCCGAGTCGAGACCAAGACCGGGGGGTTATGTGTCCTTGTCGCTGCACTAGCGCCTCCTTTGGTCGGTCGGGGAGCTTGTCCGGGGGGGGAGGGGAACTGGGGGAATAGCGTGATCCTCCCATGTGCCACGTCCTGCCGGTGAAACTCGGATAAAATCTGTGGGGAAAAACACCTGATAAAAAAAGAAGGAGAAGGAGAAGATATGGAAAAATGAAATGCCAGACAATTTCCTCCTCCTCCCTCTGAGATCGTCACTTAGGCAGGGATGGCAGAGCCTCTACTACAATCCCACATCAAAGAAAAGCTCTTCACCTTGCACAGTCAATCACACAGGCGTTTGCCGTTCTTGTGGATGTGTGAGTGTGTGTGTGTGTGTGAGTGTGTGTGTGTGTGTGTGTGTGTGTGTGTGTGTGTGTGTGTGTGTGTGTGTGTGTGTGAGTGTGTGCGCATCTGTCCGCATGTGTGTTTGAGCTATTTGTGAGTCCACCTCAGGCACTGGACTGCTGGGTATGCAGCCTTAAAAGGTTGTGTTTCTACCGGCCTCTCTCTCTCTCTCTCTCTCTCTCACACACACACACACACACACACACACACACACACACACACACACACACACACACACACACACACACACACACACACACACACACGCACGCACGCACGCACACACACACACACACACACACACACACACACACACACACACACACACACACACACACACACACACTCTCTCTCTCTCTCCCTGTTTTGTGGGATCTGTGTGTGTATCATTCACCGTCCCCTTTTCTGTCCATCTGTACCCCATTAGCGTTGCTCTATCATAATTGTTTTGAAAGGACGAGGCAGAAAGGTGGAGGAGTGTCTGGTCCACAGCAGAAAGGTGGAGGAGTGTCTGGTCCACAGCAGAAAGGTGGAGGAGTGTCTGGTCCACAGCAGAAAGGTGGAGGAGTGTCTGGTCACGTCCAGTACAGCAGTGACCTTATGCTGTTTGAGAGGGAAGCTGGTTAGCGCTGGCAGTTTGGAGAACATAATAAAGCTATTTATGCGAGTGAGTCTGGCCTCTCACAATCAGCCTGCTGTCTGAGGCTCGTCGAGGTGTGTGTGTGTGTGTGTGTGTGTGTGTGTGTGTGAGTGTGTGAGTGAGTGTGTGTTTGCGTGTGTGTGAGAGAGGAGAGAGAGAGAGGAGACAGCGAGGCTCAGGCTGGGCGAGGGAGGCCCGAGGAGGGGTCAGTCTTACATAAACTTGCAGCCAGTCTGCCAGTAACAGAGAGCTAACACAGCTCAGGCACAGAGCAGAGCAGCCTGCAGGGACGAGCATATAGTCATGACCCAGCTAAGTAGTTTACACAGTAATGGTCCAGAGTGAAGATCGCACTTAACAGTAACGCATGACGCCATTTTGTTGTCGTGCGGGGTTACAGTTGCAACAGGGTATCGAGTCTCGAAGTGGACGCTCTGTTTCTAGGTTGGTTTCTTTTTGGTGTGTGTGTGTGTGAGAGAGAGAGAGAGTGTGTGTGTGTGTGTGTGTGTGTGTGTGTGTGTGTGTGTGTGTGTGTGTGTGCGCGTGTGACACGTTGTGGTTGGCAGCTGTCTTTCTTTTCCTGTCATTGTCCTTCCAGTCCCAGGACGCCCAGGGTGGCTTTCACACATGCCATGAGGGCGAGTCAGCAGGCTGACATTAGGCACAGGGAGGGCCACACGGGGTCATGTGGGCACAGCAGGGCTGAACTGGCTGTCTCAGGTTATCACTATAGGGCGAGCAATGAATGGAAAAGAAATGGAACTGGCCTATGTACCTTCCAAGAGGCTGCAGTCAATTGCTTAAGAGAGCGAGGAGGGTCCACGATGGATTTCTGAACCAGGTGTTTTCGTGCGGTGGGTAATCTTTGGCCCATAAATCAAGTACAATATTGGTGAAAACCTTTCATTATGGGGGCGTCCCGGGGGCTCACCTGGTGGAGCGCGTGCCACAAACCTGGTCCTTCACGCAGCCGACCAGGGTTCATGTCTTCCCCTCTCTCTCTCCCCACCCTTCCTGTCTGCCTACTGTCCTATCAAAAAAAGAAAACCTTTGATCATCAAACTCTGCAAAACATGCAGACTGACTTTTTTTTAAATACAAACTTAATTATGCAATTAGCTTGTTTCGTTAATATCTTTCAGCCCTAGTTTCAGCCCTTGTACTTTCAAAACTTAAAACTCAGGAATACATTTGCATACATGAGCACTACGGGGCCACCAGGACATATCAGTCACTCCCTTTATGAGTCAGCTTTGGTTTGGAATAGGCAAACCTCGCTGCTAAACTCTCAGAGGACGTTCACGTCACAGAAGCAAACCTTTTAATTCACCAGAGATGCAATGAGAAAAATGACCAGGCGTTGACCCGGCCGCCTGGGTCGGACATTGTTTGCGTACCGTTCTGCAGTGTCAAGTTTGTTGAAATACCGCTGTGGATTATGATTATCCAATCACATTGTAAGCATGTGCTGGCGCTGTGAGGCCTGTTGGGTATTATGATGGGGATCAGCTGTTAGTACAGTAGCGTGGGCTGGTACAGGAGCACACACACGCATGGAAAATCACACACACGCACACGTGCACACACGTCACACACACACACACACACACACACACGCACACACAGATAGCGTGAAATGCCTACAGTAACCATGTCAGGTCTAAGTGCATTAGTGCAGGGAGGGAGGGGGGGTAATTCTCGGCGTATGCCGTAAACCTCCTGTGCACTCACGGGTCATCATAAGCCTAGAGCAAGCACCAGGCTTACCCTTGAGTCTTGTCCCCAGGTAGTGGTGTGGTCTGGGGCCACGATGTGAGTGGAAATGGTGTCAGTCTAAGCCCAGCGTGAGAGCCGGCATTCCCCACTTCCAGCTCAGTCATGCCTCATGTCATATTGACCGATGGGATTCCCTGGAGCTGCAGTGAGAAGTGTAGTCCACTGTTTGTTTTGCTTGCTTTCTGTTTATATGCATGTGTGTGAGTGAGCCCGTGTAAGTGCCTATGCGTGTGTGTTTATGAGTGCGTCGTATATTATATCTCTGCGTATGCGTGCGCGCCGGTCCGAGACGGAAAAGGCGAATCCTCGGAGAGAGAGGGCGACCGCAGCGCTCTCTCTCTAGAGAGCAGAAATAGCAGCGGCGCTGCAGAAGTCGACTGTTTGATAGCAACACTGTCATTTGTATACGTGTATACATTTATACAGGCATAAGTGCATGCGTGGGTTTTTGTGTGGATGTGTGTTGTAGCGCGGTGCCGTTGCATGCGTGTGTAAAACAGTTCAGACGCTGGTTTTTCCAGACCAGCTCGTAAACCACATCTGGGGAAAGAATTTAGATTCCTTCCCTCCTCTCTCTCTCTCTCTCTCTCTCTCTCTCTCCCTCTCTCTCTCTGCTGCCTTCCCTTTCTCCCTGCAGTGTGTGATTCCCTCCCTCCTTGCTCCAGAGGAGAGAGACAGAGAGAGAGAGAGAGGGAGAGAAAACAGCAGTCAGCTTCTTTCATTTTTTCGTGTTGTGTCCTCAGGCTAACTTCAGCCTGGTTTTAGAGCAGAGAAGAATGTCTTTATTTTGCACTGATCACTCTGGTCTCTGCACGGCTCTGCGTTAGATGTGTCGGGGGGGTTGGGGGGGGGGGGGGGGGGGTGGGCTAGAGGGAGGGGAGCAGATTAGTCCAGAATGAGGAAAGGAGGAGTGGAGAGAGAGGCGGGTGGAAGGGGGCGTCAAAGGATGAGTTTGTTTACGCGTGGCAGAGAAATGCAAATGTGAGCGTGGCATGCCTTTACAGCTCTGTGATGAGGTTGTGTTCCTACATAACAGGCTGTGCCTTTACAGCTCTGTGATGAGGTTGTGTTCCTACATAACAGACAGTGCCTTTACAGCTCTGTGATGAGGTTGTGTTCCTACATAACAGGCTGTGCCTTTACAGCTCTGAGATGAGGTTGTGTCCCTACATAACAGACAGTGCCTTTACAGCTCTGTGATGAGGCTGTGTTCCTACATAACAGACAGTGCCTTTACAGCTCTGTGATGAGGCTGTTCCTACATAACAGACAGTGCCTTTACAGCTCTGTGATGAGGCTGTGTTCCTACATAACAGACAGTGCCTTTACAGCTCTGTGATGAGGCTGTTCCTACATAACAGACAGTGCCTTTACAGCTCTGTGATGAGGCTGTGTTCCTACATAACAGACAGTGCCTTTACAGCTCTGTGATGAGGCTGTTCCTACATAACAGTAGAGCTGCAACTATCGATTCTTTTAGTAATCGAGTATTCTACCGAATAATCCATCGATTAATCGAGTAATCGGATAAGAACCCTTTTTTGTGTTTTCAAAGGCTTATCGTAACTATACACCAAAAAATAAGATAAATCTCTTCAAATAAACAACTACATTAGTTTCTTTCTTAGAAAAAACAACATTTTTATTTTTAAATTGCATAGAACTGGCAGTGTCATCTTTTCAACCTGACGTTTGAGTTCTTCCAGTGTACAGCAACCGTTAAATAATATGAATGAATGAATTACTAGCTAGTTTACATCGTTCATTTACCTTACAGCTGCATGAGGCAACTTCACACATTGCTGCTTCCAAATGGCAGCGGGAGATAACTGAAACATTTGAACTTTAAGACCCAGAAATCCTGTAATGTGATGTCAGTAAACTGTGCACAAGCACGCTGGTCGCTGTATGATAGCTTCACAACAAAGGAAAATGGAAGAGTACACACATTAGTGGTTTATATTGGAACACTTTCAAACTTGCATGCAAAAAGGGGGAAACCACAACCAAGTTAAATTGTAGAAAACTGTATTTATTAACTCAAGGTAATTGCACATATTTACTGCTTTAGTTTTAACATGAACCCAACCAGTGCTTTTTTTTCTTTTTTCTGTCATTATTGAGCGAGGTGACGTAATCTGGGCCTTGCCTTGCTAAGCAGTGCCTAAAAAATAAAATAAATAAAAATAAATGTCTCTACACATACTGGTGTGTATTACACTAGTGTCTTCTTCAGCTCAAGTCCAAGTCAAGTCCCAAGACTTTGAGGGCTGATTTTTTTATATATAAAATATTGAAAAAAAAAAAAATCCAAGTCCCTCACAACACTCTCTCTCCTTCACTGCCTACTTCCTTTAGCCCTTCACCACTTCACTTCCTCTCTCCTTCACTGCCTACTTCCTTTAACCCTTCACCACTTCACTTCCTCTCTCCTTCACTGCCTACTTCCTTTAGCCCTTCACCACTTCACTTCCTCTCTCCTTCACTGCCTACTTCCTTTAACCCTTCACCACTTCACTTCCTCTCTCCTTCACTGCCTACTTCCTTTAACCCTTCACCACTTCACTTCCTCTCTCCTTCACTGCCTACTTCCTTTAACCCTTCACCACTTCACTTCCTCTCTCCTTCACTGCCTACATAACCTCTTCAATCCACTCTGCAATATGTGCACCCGTGTGTCTCTCTTCAAGGGGCATGGTTGTAAGGCAGTGGGACTCCATTTCCCAATCCTCTCTCAGAAAGTGACACGTCACCCCCATATAGGCCTCTGTCGCTACACTTGTCCAAATGTCAGTAGTGAGTGCCATCATGTTTGGCGTCTTAAGCCTCTCGATCAACTTGCCTTTGACCTCCTCATACTTTTTCTCCATCTTATTCGTGAAGAAGGTCCTTGAGGGAAGTGTGTAGTTCGGGTTGAAACTCGAAATCATCTTTCTGAATCCTTTATCTTCCACCATGGACAGAGGGCGCATGTCTGTCACAATCATATTCAAAATGCTATTGCTGAACTCAGCTGCTTGTTCACTTGAACATGATGGACCCGTCCTTATAAAGCTGTCCATTGTACGCTGTGATCCGCTGAAAAAGAGGTGAAATAATAATTAATATTGATATTTATTAGGTAAGTTCATAACAAAACTGGAGAATGCGCATTTACACACCCTAGACCTGTTGCCTATTATTGACACAAATATCAGAATAGCAAGATAACAGGTCAGGTGGTGTAATAATTGGAGCCTAAAATGCACCAATTAAATAGTTGTTTGCAATCATCATGAGAAGAGTCGACTCTTTCTCTCTCACACACACACACTCACTCTCTCTCTCTCACACACCAACAGGCTAGTGTGATCACACACACACACACACACACACACACAACGCTGTTAAATTAGCCGCTAACGTTAGGTTAACGTTAGGTTGAGCTTTGTATTTCTCACAGAAAACGGCAAGCCACATCAAAAAAATGCAGCGTGAATGCAGTTACTAATAGTCATATTGGCAACGTGGCAAGCCAGCAGCACAACTACTACTAGTCTTAATATCAAGTAGCAATCATTAGCATACATTTACATTAGCGTTGTGTATAGTTAACGTTACCTTACCTTGCTCCGCTCGACGTAGATGCGCTGGTGGATGCGTAGACTGGATGTTTACGGTTCAGTGCTGAAGCATTGACGAGGTACTGTTGTGATATGCAAGGATCGTCTTACAGTACTTGCACACCACTGAGTTCGTGTCCTTTTTCAGCGTGAAATGATCCCACACTTTAGACAGTTTCGGTCGCTTTTTCGGCCCTGGTTCTTCCCTTCCCGGCTCCTCCTGTCTGCTTTCTCCGTCGCCTCGTTCCATTTTGCGGGGTCCGCTCGCTAGTCGCTATAGCTGCTCTCTGGTCTGTCTGTGTCCTCACGTGTTTACAGGTTTACACAGGAAGAGCGCTGTGCCACACCAGTAAGCGTCCGTGAGAAACAGTCTCTCTAAATGCCGTGTCGAGGCGAATCATTTTGGCCTCGATCAATTTAATTATTCGAGTTATTCGAGGTACTCGAGGAATCGCGACAGCTCTACATAACAGGCAGTGCCTTTACAGCTCTGTGATGAGGCTGTTCCTACATAACAGACAGTGCCTTTACAGCTCTGTGATGAGGTTGTGTTCCTACATAACAGACAGTGCCTTTACAGCTCTGTGATGAGGTTGTGTTCCTACATAACAGGCAGTGCCTTTACAGCTATGTGATTAGGCTGTGTTCCTACATAACAGACAGTGCCTTTACAGCTCTGTGATGAGGTTGTGTTCCTACATAACAGACAGTGCCATTACAGCTTTGTGATGAGGTTGTGTTCCTACATAACAGACAGTGCCTTTACAGCTCTGTGATGAGGTTGTGTTCCTACATAATAGCCTGTGCCATTACAGCTCTGTGATGAGGTTGTGTTCCTACATAACAGGCTGTGCCTTTACAGCTCTGTGATGAGGTTGTGTTCCTACATAACAGGCAGTGCCTTTACAACTCTGTGATGAGGTTGTGTTCCTACATAACAGGCAGTGCCTTTACAGCTCTGTGATTAGGCTGTGTTCCTACATAACAGGCCGTGCCTTTACAGATTTGTGATGAGGTTATGTTCCTACATAACAGGCTGTGCCTTTACAGCTCTGTGATGAGGTTGTGTTCCTACATAACAGGCAGTGCCTTTACAGCTCTGTGATGAGGCTGTGTTCCTACATAACAGGCAGTGCCTTTACAGCTCTGTGATGTTGTTGTGTTCTTCCATAACAGACAGTGCCTTTACACCTTTGTGAAGAGGTTGTGTTCCTACATATAATAGCCTGTGCCATTACAGCTCTGTGATGAGGTTCTGTTCATAACATAACAAACAGACAGTGCCTTTACAGCGATGTGATGAGGTTGTGTTCCTACATAACAGGGAGTGCCTTTACAGCTCTGGATGAATTTGTGTTCCTACATAACAGGCAGTGCCTTTACAGCTCTGTGATGAGGTTGTGTTCCTACACAACAGGCAGTGCCTTTACAGCTCTGTGATGAGGTTGTGTTCCTACACAACAGGCAGTGCCTTTACAGCTCTGTGATGAGGTTGTGTTCCTACACAACAGGCAGTGCCTTTACAG
Source organism: Poromitra crassiceps (assembly GCF_964638095.1). Taxonomy (NCBI): domain Eukaryota; kingdom Metazoa; phylum Chordata; class Actinopteri; order Beryciformes; family Melamphaidae; genus Poromitra; species Poromitra crassiceps. The sequence continues at coordinate 22,101,981 of NC_139631.1, read as the reverse complement.
CTCTGTGATGAGGTTGTGTTCCTACATAACAGACAGTGCCTTTACAGCTCTGTGATGAGGTTGTGTTCCTACACAACAGGCAGTGCCTTTACAGCTCTGTGATGAGGTTGTTTTCCTACATAACATACAGTGCCTTTACAGCTCTGTGATGAGGTTGTGTTCCTACATAACAGGCAGTGCCTTTACAGCTCTGTGATGAGGTTGTGTTCCTACATAACAGGCAGTGCCTTTACATTTCTGTGATGAGGTTGTGTTCATATACATAACAGGCAGTGTCCTTACAGCTCTGTGATGAGGCTGTTCCTACATAACAGGCAGCGCCTTTACAGCTCTGTAATGAGGTTATGTTCCTACATAACAGACAGTGCCTTTACAGCTCTGTGATGAGGTGGTGTTCTTACATAACAGACAGTGCCTTTAGAGCTCTGTGATGAGGTTGTGTTCTTATATAACAGACAGTGCCTTTAGAGCTCTGTGATGAGGTTGTGTTCTTATATAACAGACAGTGCTTTTACAGCTCTGTGATGAGGTTGTGTTCTTACATAACAGACAGTGCCTTTACAGCTCTGTGATGAGGTTGTGTTCTTACATAACAGACAGTGCTTTTACAGCTCTGTGATGAGGTGGTGTTCTTACATAATAGACAGTGCCTTTAGAGCTCTGTGATGAGGTTGTGTTCTTATATAACAGACAGTGCTTTTACAGCTCTGTGATGAGGTTGTGTTCTTACATAACAGACAGTGCTTTTACAGCTCTGTGATGAGGTGGTGTTCTTACATAATAGACAGTGCCTTTAGAGCTCTGTGATGAGGTTGTGTTCTTATATAACAGACAGTGCTTTTACAGCTCTGTGATGAGGTTGTGTTCTTACATAACAGACAGTGCTTTTACAGCTCTGTGATGAGGTTGTGTTCTTACATAACAGACAGTGCGTTTACAGCTCTGTGATGAGGTGGTGTTCTTACATAACAGACAGTGCCTTTAGAGCTCTGTGATGAGGTTGTGTTCTTATATAACAGACAGTGCTTTTACAGCTCTGTGATGAGGTTGTGTTCGTACATAACAGACAGTGCTTTTACAGCTCTGTGATGAGGTTGTGTTCTTACATAACAGACACTGCCTTTACAGCTCTGTGATGAGGTTGTGTTCTTACATAACAGACAGTGCTTTTCCAGCTCTGTGATGAGGTTGTGTTCCTACATAACAGGCAGTGCCTTTACAGCGATGTGATGAGGTTGTGTTCCTACATAACAGACAGTGCCTTTACAGCTCTGGATGAATTTGTGTTCCTACATAACAGGCAGTGCCTTTACAGCTCTGTGATGAGGTTGTGTTCCTACACAACAGGCAGTGCCTTTACAGCTCTGTGATGAGGTTGTTTTCCTACATAACAGACAGTGCCTTTACAGCTCTGTGATGAGGTTGTGTTCCTACATAACAGGCAGTGCCTTTACAGCTCTGTGATGAGGTTGTGTTCATATACATAACAGGCAGTGTCCTTACAGCTCTGTGATGAGGCTGTTCCTACATAACAGACAGTGCCTTTACAGCTCTGTGATGAGGTTGTGTTCCTACATAACAGGCAGTGCCTTTACAGCTCTGTGATGAGGTTGTGTTCATACATAACAAGCAGATCATGATGTCCAGGACAGCACACGGGCCTGTGCTGAGAGGCAGGGATGACAGGCCTCTGTTTTACTCACTCATCTTCTAGGGGTAGGACTCACCACAGGCCCCATGATACGATATTATCACGATATTGTTGTGATTTTAAATATGTTGCGATGTATTGCCATTTATTACTGTTTTTCAGCTGCAAATTAGGTCCACAAAGGAAAAATAAACCTTGTCAACATCTGTTTGATCTAATAAGACAAAGTTTTCAGTCTGTTCATCTCACTTCAACCATTTTTATTGCAGCAAAATGGGATTGTCCAGCAGACAGACTGACCATAAATGTTGCACCTGATATTTTATATAATAAAATATTGTGATACTTAGCTTTGTGTATCGATATAATATTGCCACACAAAATATCACGATACCATGCTGTATCGACCCCCCCCCCTAGTTGATAGGCCTCTGTTTTACTCGCTCTTCTCCTAATCGTATCATTCACCTGCTCTCTCCGCAGACTGTCCCTGGCTTAGCTGCGCTCCTGTGGGACAACCAGCCCAGCCCCAGTAGCTGAACGACAGCAACCACCCAGCCAAACAGACTACTGCTCTCTATCTTCCTATTGGCTGGCCGCCACAGCTTCCCCCATCCTGATTGGCCCTGGCGGGAGCGTGGATGGAGCCAAGGGATCCGGTTGGCTCGGCCCGACCCAAAGAGGCGGAGTTACAGGGAGGCAGGGCGGAGCCGAATGATGACGGCCGGGGAGGAGCGGCGGGCGGCGGTTTGGCGACTCGCGGCGATGACGTGATTGGTGGTGTCAGCGAAGGGGAGGGGCTAGAGGAGCAGGGGGAGGGACTTCTGGAGGAACAGGAGTTCTCCATCAAGGAAGCCAGCTTCCAGGAAGGAAGTCTCAAGCTGAAGATCCAGACCACCAAGCGCACCAAGAAGCCCCCCAAGAGCTTGGAGAACTATATTTGCCCCCCGGAGATAAGGATGACCATCAGACCTCCGGCCGGAGAAGGCAGGGGGGGCCGGCAGGGCAGAGCGGGAGTGGGCACAGGAGCCGGGCGCGGGGTGAAGGAAGAGGAGCGAGGACCCCCCAGAAAGAGGGTAGGTTACTGTGATTTGGCTGCCCCAATATGTCACTCGTTTTTCAACTAGTTGAGTATTGTGATGTCATATGAATGTACGTTGTTCTAATCGTCATGTTTTGATTGTGTGGCTTAGCTTCCCAGAACGCCTGTCACTGACTACAGACCTCCTGTGGCTTCTCCTTATCGCAACATCTCTGAATTTACCGCTCATACACTCCGCCTCTTCTGTATTCCTCTCTCTCTCTCTCTCTCTCTCTCTCTCTCTCTCTCTCTCTCTCTCTCTCTCTCTCTCTCTCTCTCTCTCTCAGTAGCTTGTGTGCCTGCTTGGTTACACAGGGTCAAAGTTTGCTGCGTAATTGAAACCAGTCATGGCTAGCTGAGATCACGCACTTGCACCCACACATGCACACACACGCAAATACGCACGCTCACGTACGCATGCACGGGCACACACACACACACACACACACACACACACACACACACACACACACACACACACACACACACACACACACACACACACACACACACACACACACACACACACACACACTGGAGCTGAGAATAGGGCTGACATAAGCAAGTGACAGCTGGTCTCTGCTCTCTCCATTTGTGGTCATATACACAGGGACCTCTCCTCTCTTCTACTCTCCTCTTCTCTCCTCCTCTCCTCTCCTCTCTCCTCAATGCCTCTCCTCTCTTTTCTCCTCCTCTCCTCTCCTCTCCTCCTCTCCTCTCCTCTCCTCTCCTCTCTTCTCTCCTCTCCTCTCTTCTCTCCTCCCCTCTCCTCCTCTCCTCCTCTCCTCTCTTCTCTCCTCTCCTCTCTTCTCCTCTCCTCTCTTCTCTCCTCCTCTCCTCTCCTCCCCTCTCTTCTCCTCTCCTCTCCTGTCTTTTCCTCTCCTCTCCTCTCCTCTCCTCAGCTCTCTTCTCATCTCCTCTCATCTCCTCATCTCCTTCCCTCCCCGCCCCTCCTCTTCAGCATGTGGGTCATGCCCCCCCCCCTCTTCACACACAGACTGGTGTTTGGTGTGTGTGACACTGTGTATGTACAGGTCCTTGGGGGACTCCAGTGTTTGCAGTGTGTGTTGACCTACACAGTGGTGTGTGTGTGTGTGTGTGTGTGTGTGTGTGTGTGTGTGTGTGTGTGTGTGTGTGTGTGTGTGTGTGTGTGTGTGCGCGAGCGTGCGCGCATGTTTGTGTGTGTGTGTGTGTGTGTGTGTGTGTGTGTGTGTGTGTGTGTGTGTCTCCAAGCTCCAGGAGTGGAGGGGATGTAGTTGGCACCATGCTGGGTCCTGTTTTGTTTTGTTTTGTTTTGTCTTGTCTTGTCTTGTCTTGTCTTGTCTTGTCTTGTTTTGTTTTGTTTTGTTTTGTTTTGTTTTGTTTTGTCTGGTTTTGTTTTGTTTTGTTTTGTTTTGTTTTGTTTTGTTTTGTTTTGTTTTGTCTTGTTTTGTCTTGTTTTGTTTTGTTTTGTTTTGTCACACTCCATCTTTTAACGTCCAGCCTGCTCATTATGAATGACTACTATGATAAACCAGTCCTCATTTTCAACTCTGACCTAGCCTGATATTCTGACTGAATTGTCAACAACAGCCAATTCCACAACTCTGGAGTGGGCGGGGCTTCGACGGTCTGGACCCAGGCTAACGCTGACCTACTGTATAGCGATATGGGGCGATATGGACCAGAAATATATATCTGTTATAGAACACGGCTCTCTTGAATACTCGATTCTGATTGGTCAATCAACAAGATTCACCGGTCATTATTTCTCGACACCTGGATTAATCAGTTGATAAGAGCATTTTGTCTGCAGACACTACTAATTAGGCCAACCAGTTGCAGCTGTGGTGTCTTGTGTGCCAATTACGAATGAAACCGCTTTGTCGTTGAAAACGCTATTAAAAAATCTATTTGAATAATTATTTTTGTCAGATTACTGAAATAATTTAGTTGTAGGCCGTGTTCTAAGCGGGATAATGTATAGTGAGCCGGTGATTACTGGAAATAATGACCTTCAGGTGAATGATTAAGCCCTCCGCTGCGCGTCGGGCTCAATCATTCACCTCATTATTTCGCCAGTAATCACCGGCTCACAATACATTATCCCTTACATATATATATCTGTATTTTTAGACTCTCAGTGTTTTCTACGAAGTGGGCTAAATGTTCAGTTGTATATCAAAGCCACATGTGAGATGTCACAAGCAAAGTGTGATCAAAATAAAAGGCTTGGTGCTTTCTCAAAATATTTACACAATGAGACATCACTTTACTGTAATGCAGCCTTTAAAACCAGGAAAAGACAATACTTGACTTATGTCATATCAATTAAATTGAATGAAATTGAAATGAAATTGAAATTAATAGAGTAGAATAGAATAGAATAGAATAGAACTTTATTGTCCACCAGGGTGGAAAATTGTCTTCGGCTTACCAAACACAAAAAACAATAGAGCCAGATTTAGAGTGGACGTCACAGGGTTGCGCACGCATCTCGGTATCCAAAACTCTGAGGAAGCAAGTGAAGCTGAAACGAGATCCCCGGAATACAGGAAAAAAAGACGTCTTGTGCCGTATAGACGCTGGACATTCCCACTAGGAATATGACGATGTGCGGCACTGCAACTTCAGCGATGTAGTTGGATCCTAGACCCATCCTGACAGTGAGTACGGGTCAGGAAACCTCACCCCATTGAAAGAGTTAGCTTATTTGTGTAAGATAACCTGTCTGTTGCTGGCAAAGCTTTAAAATGGCGGCGTCCGAATCTTCCATATTTCTATGACAGCTGAACCGCTAGTTGTAACTTTCTGCAACCAGTTCGGCTCCAACCACAAAATACGTAATTGCTGTTTACAAACATAAAAATAGTCTATATAGGAAGCCAGAAGGCAATTAATGAGACAAAAATATAAACATAGACATAGACGGGATTAGATTACACATTAAAAGCAGGTCATGTCTGTGGCTTAATCGTCTACTAGAATACTAATGGCACTTGGGATGAAGGACTTCTTGAATACATGTTTAGTTGCCAGAGGGACGCTATCGGTGAACAAGCAGGGGAACCAGTCCTTATCCAGCTCTATAGGTCCCATTGTGACTGCTACAGTATGATTGACAGGGGTTGTCATAGTGACAGGAGCAGGAGCAAGCTGCTCCTCATTGAGGGGGGGAGGGGGGTGTTGGTGTTGATTCAGATCAGTTTCAAGCCCTCATCCCCTATACTCTATCCCTCATTATAAAACGGCTCTCTCAAATCAAGCAATCTGATTGGTTCACAGCCATTGTATAATTCCAGTAACCGAGTTCAATAACCCATGGCCACTAAGAGAGTAATAATAAGGCTTACCTCAAATGACAACGTAGAAAAAAAAATGGCGGAGACAGCTGTCAGATCCTTGTGAATCGATCTTCGCTTATAACTTTACTAATACTTTGCAGAAAATGATGTTTTGTACAAGAATAGATGCGGGCTAATGTCTTCTTTGCAAAAGAAAGGCTGTTAACCCCGCATTTAACCCCGCATTTAACCCCGTAACGTTAGTTGGTGTCAGGCTTTGCAGAAAGCATTCAGCTTCTCAGCAAGCGCTGATAATGCAGCGCTGCGGCTCGAGCTGCCTGTCGGGGATTCCAGAAAGCTCTCAGCTACTCAGCAAGCGCCAGGATTGGCCAATGTCAACTTCAGTCTCCAGAACGATCCAATCAAATCACCCGCATGTTCTTGCGGTCCCGCCTTACAGTAGTGTTTCAACGGTTGTAGTGTCTCGGCCTGCGGCCTCGTGGGATAACAGCTGATCAGGGGGATATATTCTTCACAACACACTGGCTCTCATGCTATATTGCTTAATTATAAAACGGCTCTCTCAAATCAAGCAATCTGATTGGTTCACAGCCATTGTATAATTCCAGTAACCGAGTTCAATAACCCATGGGCCATGGCAACTCTCTTACTAAAAGGCAGCTCTGCGCTCGAGCTCCGTGTTGGGCTTTCCAGAAAGCTCTCAGCTTCTCAGCAAGCGCCAGGATTGGCCAATGTCGACTTCAGTCTCCAGAACGATCCAATCAAATCACCCGCACGTCTATCTTCTTGCTAGAGGTCCCGCCTTACAGTAGTGTTTCAACTGACTCTATCAGAATACGATGTCGGACTTATAGTATTATTATTATTATATTATTATACTTGGAAACCGTTTTATAAAAGCAATATAGCACTCGAGCAGCGTGTGTTGTGGAATATATCCCGCTGATAAGCTTATCAGCGGGATATATTCACCACAACACACTTGCTCTCGTGATATATTGCTTACCGTAATTATACAACAGGTAGTTCCGGCCGAGCAATTTGATTGGACAAGAGGGATCCTACGAGTGCCTATATTTCACGATAATGCACTGGCGCTTCACTGTGTGTAGATCACTCCGCTTCACAGCTGCCCTAATCAACAAAACGCTTCACAGCTCTAGAGTAGACAGTAGTAAAGTAGACAGCCTGCAGTTAATTAGGCTGATTAGGCTACATTTTCAGCAAAGCAGAAAGCTGAGGGGACTATTTTTGTTGGCGGAGGAATAAATACAGAAATCATCTATTTTCTCAGCTTTTTGTCATTTTTTTAATCAGCTTTGTTTAATAGAACTGTTGTATAAGCAATATCACACTCGAGGTCGTGCATTGTTGTCTAGTATTGGCACTGCTGTGATTATCTACGGCACTCGGCCTGCGGCCTCGTGCCTGCGACCGAATCACAGCAGTGCCAATATTAGCCAACAATGCACTCCCTCTCGTGTGATATTGCTTAAATCACACCCCCATCCCCTATACTCTATCCCTCAATCACACCCCCATCCCCTATACTCTATCCCTCAATCACACCCCCATCCCCTATACTCTATCCCTCAATCACACCCCCCATCCCCTATACTCTATACCTCAATCACACCCCTCATCCCCTATACTCTATACCTCAATCACACCCTCCATCCCCTATACTCTATCTCTCAATCACACCCTCATCCCCTATACTCTATACCTCAATCACACACCCCTCATATACTCCATCCCTCAA
>NC_139631.1:22081703-22086703 GCF_964638095.1 Poromitra crassiceps | reverse complement strand
ATGTGTGTAGACTTTAGACAGACAGGTCTGGATATAGATTTGATATGTGTGTAGACTTTAGACAGACAGGTCTGGATATAGTTTTGATATGTGTGTAGACTTTAGACAGACAGGTCTGGATATAGTTTTGATATGTGTGTAGACTTTAGACAGACAGGTCTGGATATAGTTTTGATATGTGTGTAGACTTTAGACAGACAGGTCTGGATATAGTTTTGATATGTGTGTAGACTTTAGACAGACAGGTCTGGATATAGTTTTGATATGTGTGTAGACTTTAGACAGACAGGTCTGGATATAGTTTTGATATGTGTGTAGACTTTAGACAGACAGGTCTGGATATAGTTTTGATATGTGTGTAGACTTTAGACAGACAGGTCTGGATATAGTTTTGATATGTGTGTAGACTTTAGACAGACAGGTCTGGATATAGTTTTGATATGTGTGTAGACTTTAGACAGAAAGGTCTGGATATAGTTTTGGGGACAGGGACTCGCTGAGACTCACATGACTGTGGCGTTACCCTGAGGGCGGCCATGTTTGATGTCCTCTGTGGTCACGGATGATGTTGAGTCAGAGCATCATGTGTTCCCACTGGCCGCTTTGTCTTGGTGTGACTCCACCATGTCTCTGCCTCTCTGGGCTATTCTGCGGTTAGTCTGTGTGTGTGTGTGTGTGTGTGTGTGTGTGTGTGTGTGTGTGTGTGTGTGCGTGCGTGTGTGTGCGTGTGCGTGTGCGTGTGTGTGTGTGTGTGTGTGTGTGTGTGTGTGTGTGTCTGTGTGCGTGTGTGTGTGTGTGTGTGTGTGTGCGTGCGTGCGTGTGTGTGTGTGTGTGTGTGTGTGCGCGTGCTGTGGGAGAAATTCTGTGGTTTTCAGACAAGGCCTAGCAGGGAGAGAGGGCGATGTCCGATGGAGGGGGGAGGGGGAGAGAAGGGGTCTCGGGCAGTCAAAGCAGAGGAGAGGCAGGCGCAGGGTATTGACTTTCACTGTGTCTCACTTGAAGCGTAAGTGTGTTTGTCAGTGAAATCTGATCGCCCCATCAGCTGTCTGAGACGCGCCTGTCAGAAGGGCTGTGTGTGTGTGTGTGTGTGTGTGTGTGTGTGTGTGTGTGTCAAAGTGAGACACACACACACACACACACACACACACACACACACATACATACAGAGAAATAGTGGTAAGGTGGTACCCAGCACTCCTCTTCCGATACCGATGTCATCATCTTGCAGTAACGTTAGTAGCTTTTTTTGCACGACTGTTCATCAGAAACAATCCTGCCGAAGCAAAAAAGGAAAGGAAAAAAAAGGCATGTTGAGGTGATTAATTATTAATATTTTATAGAGCAGTACATCATCAATATCTGATGTCAAACATTTTCCACATTTTGAACCTGTAGTCCAGTTGTGATTCTCAATCATTTCCATATCAAGGATCGGAAATCTAGTCCACATTAGAGCCACAGACCACATTTGATGAGATTTTGTGTCTCGGACCCAAATCTGAGAATATTTTAAATGTCAGATATGATTTTGTCCAGAACTCCATGACTATATCTACATTGTACTGTAGGCAGAAATGGGGTTTCCATCCAAATGTATCGCATAATTCAAGCGAATTTTGTGAAAATCCGCAAAATAAAATGCGAATTTATGCATGTTTCCATTCAGTTTTGTTTAGCGAGTTTTGGGAATCAGCAGGTTGAGCAGTAGGTGGCGCTTCTCGTCAGGAGGAAGCGTAACGTGCCTGTGTGCCTGTAAGAGATCTCCGTCAGCGGAGACCTGCTTTGATTGAGTCCTCACCGTCCTCATCATCGTAAAGTCGCCTTCAAAGCATGACGTTCGATTATAACGAACTAGTTGTGTGGCTTAGCCTTCCCAAATGTTGAGGGTCGTTTTTTTGAATTTAATACATAGAATTGGGAACGTTACATTCAATTTCATTCAGACTGCCTGGCACTAATCGCCGCCATTTTCCCCGGAGTAGCATAAAGCGGAAGTGAAGTCACATCCGGTACGTCATCGTTAATTCGCAAAATCTGTTTCCATTGCAAAAGTTTGCATCTTCCTACTGTCGATACGCTGATAAATCCACCCCCTCCAAGCGTAAAAACTTTTATGCGATATTTTGACCTTTATTCGAATTTCTGGTGTTTCCATTCAAGTTTATATTCGCATTTTGGGTAAATGTGAATATCCAGAGGTGGATGGAAACCCCATTAGAGAGAGAACAGAGAAACCATAATCAAAACACCGTTCTTCTCCATTCTCCAATTGTGTTCACTTCTAAATGAAATAATCTGTTTGCTGGGGACCCCTGGAAGCTGGTCCCCAGACCCCACGTTGAGTACCCCTGACTGTAGTCAAATCATTCAAACGCCAGACAGGGCATAACAGACACTGTAGTAGTAAAGCAGGCAGGGCATAACAGAACAGACACTGTAGTAGTAAAGCAGGCAGGGCATAACAGACACTGTAGTAGTAAAGCAGGCAGGGCATAACAGAACAGACACTGTAGTAGTAAAGCAGGCAGGGCATAACAGACACTGTAGTAGTAAAGCAGGCAGGGCATAACAGAACAGACACTGTAGTAGTAAAGCAGGCAGGGCATAACAGAACAGACACTGTAGTAGTAAAGCAGGCAGGGCATAACAGAACAGACACTGTAGTAGTAAAGCAGGCAGGGCATAACAGAACAGACACTGTAGTAGTAAAGCAGGCAGGGCATAACAGACACTGTAGTAGTAAAGCAGGCAGTAGTAAAGCAGGAAGGGCATAACAGAACAGACACTGTAGTAGTAAAGCAGGAAGGGCATAACAGAACAGACACTGTAGTAGTAAAGCAGGAAGGGCATAACAGAACAGACACTGTAGTAGTAAAGCAGGCAGGGCATAACAGACCCTGTAGTAGTAAAGCAGGCAGGGCATAACAGACCCTGTAGTAGTAAAGCAGGCAGTAGTAAAGCAGGAAGGGCATAACAGACACTGTAGTAGTAAAGCAGGCAGGGCATAACAGACACTGTAGTAGTAAAGCAGGCAGTAGTAAAGCAGGAAGGGCATAACAGACACTGTAGTAGTAAAGCAGGCAGGGCATAACAGACACTGTAGTAGTAAAGCAGGCAGGGCATAACAGACACTGTAGTAGTAAAGCAGGCAGTAGTAAAGCAGGAAGGGCATAACAGACACTGTAGTAGTAAAGCAGGCAGGGCATAACAGACACTGTAGTAGTAAAGCAGGCAGTAGTAAAGCAGGAAGGGCATAACAGACACTGTAGTAGTAAAGCAGGCAGGGCATAACAGACACTGTAGTAGTAAAGCAGGCAGTAGTAAAGCAGGAAGGGCATAACAGACACTGTAGTAGTAAAGCAGGAAGGGCATAACAGACACTGTAGTAGTAAAGCAGGAAGGGCATAACAGACACTGTAGTAGTAAAGCAGGAAGGGCATAACAGACACTGTAGTAGTAAAGCAGGCAGGGCATAACAGACCCTGTAGTAGTAAAGCAGGCAGTAGTAAAGCAGGCAGGGCATAACAGACACTGTAGTAGTAAAGCAGGCAGGGCATAACAGACACTGTAGTAGTAAAGCAGGCAGTAGTAAAGCAGGAAGGGCATAACAGACACTGTAGTAGTAAAGCAGGAAGGGCATAACAGACACTGTAGTAGTAAAGCAGGCAGGGCATAACAGACACTGTAGTAGTAAAGCAGGCAGTAGTAAAGCAGGCAGGGCATAACAGACACTGTAGTAGTAAAGCAGGCAGGGCATAACAGACACTGTAGTAGTAAAGCAGGCAGTAGTAAAGCAGGCAGGGCATAACAGACACTGTAGTAGTAAAGCAGGCAGGGCATAACAGACCCTGTAGTAGTAAAGCAGGGAGTAGTAAAGCAGGCAGGGCATAACAGACACTGTAGTAGTAAAGCAGGCAGGGCATAACAGACACTGTAGTAGTAAAGCAGGCAGTAGTAAAGCAGGCAGGGCATAACAGACAATGTAGTAGTAAAGTAGGCAGGGCATAACAGACACTGTTGTAGTAGTAACCCTTGTGTGTGTTTATGTGTGTGTAATTTCGCCAGATCAACACTTATAGCCTTCTTTTGGGTTTGTGTCGGGCGCTAAAATTATCCACCTGCATTTTTGCTGTTTATTTATGCTCTTAATTTCCTTGGCACGGATGCAGATATGAAAAATGATGTAAAAATGTGTCTGTCTGTCTGTCTGTCTGTCTGTCTGTCTGTCTGTCCCTCCATCTGTCTGTCTGTCTGTCTGTCTGTCACTCTGGCTGTCTGTCCCTCTGGCTGTCTGTCTGTCCCTCGGGGAGGCTCAGACTAAACAAACAGCTGTGTTTATGAAGCAGGGAAGTGCCACAAGGGTCTTCTGTTTAGCGGTCCATTTCAACAGCGCACGCATGCACACACACATGCACACGCGCGCACGCACACGCACACGCACACGCACACACACACGCACGCACGCACGCACGCACGCACGCGCACGCACACACACACACACACACACACACACACACACACACACACACACACACACACACACACACACACACACACACACACACACACACACACACACACACACAGGGGCTCCCAAATGCCCTGTGCTCCTCATCTTTTACCCGCACTGCTCTGTTGCTTTCTTGTCCCCTTGTGTTTTCTGCCCTGCTCAGTCTCTCTCTCTCCTGGCCTCCTCTGGGCCTAATGCTCGCTCGCCCTGCTCAGTCTCTCTCTCTCTCCTGGCCTCCTGTGGGCCTAATGCTTGCTCGCCCTGCTCAGTCTCTCTCTCTCCTGGCCTCCTCTGGGCCTAATGCTTGCTCGCCCTGCTCAGTCTCTCTCTCTCCTGGCCTCCTGTGTTGGGCCTAATGCTTGCTCGCCCTGCTCAGTCTCTCTCTCTCCTGGCCTCCTGTGTTGGGCCTAATGCTCGCTCGCCCTGCTCAGTCTCTCTCTCTCCTGGCCTCCTGTGTTGGGCCTAATGCTCGCTCGCCCTGCTCGGTCTC
>NC_139631.1:22066703-22069203 GCF_964638095.1 Poromitra crassiceps | reverse complement strand
AGCTCCATGCTGCACGCGCTCACACACTCACACGCGCAGCACGCGCAGCACACTCTGGCACACCAACACCAACAGCAACACCAACACCAACTCACGCCAGACTGGCTCACGTCCTCCAACGCACCTTCTGCGTCCCCGGCCAATCCCGCCGATTCGGAGTCGGCCGGTAGGAGCTCTCTGCTCGATCCGAGGAGCCCCTCGCCGCAGAGATCTCTGACTCCAGACCTGCAGTTGCCGGTGGTTACCGATGCCAGTATTCTCAACCTGACCTCTCTCAGCAGGTGTGTTTCATTTTCTCACGCAGTTGACCTTATCATGAACCAAGCATGATCACCGGATCAGAAATACACTACGCACGCTTAGGGCGATTATATTGTGATGATATGGTGATTTTGGGATGTCCAGACGCTCACTTCTGCTCTCTGAACGGATGAGGACGAGCATATTTTATTTAGGAACGCAGACATAATGAAATATGGTAGGAATATGATGTGTACATTTCAGTTTACTGTAGTTTGACATCACACCAATCATTACCATTCGGTTCAATATGATGAACATTAATTGATTATTTAATGTGATTTCGCTTATGTGAGCCATATGTCATATATATATATATATCGATATAGAAAAAAATCCATATGATTATTGGGATATTGATTTCCACCATATCGTCCAGCCCACACTGACACAAAAATGATGAATATTCCTTGCTAATGCAGTGCTTGAGCAGTGCTGGATACAGTGTAGAACATTGGGTCTGTCTCTCTCCCTCCCTTTCTCCCTCCCACCCTCCCACCCCTCATGGTTTTGTCTGTGTATCTCCAGGGGGAGGGGTTTGCAAGAGGTCAGTGAGCAGCTCTTTGGGAACATCAAGAGGAAGTACGGCAGGAAGGACTCCCAGAGGATGCTGTGTCATCCCCACAGTGGCGAGACGCCTTGGGGAAGACAGCCGGAGAAAGGAATGGACGGCCCCGCTGCATCAGAGGAAAGGCAGAAGTACCGTCACGATGAGAAAGCCGAGCGGTTCCACGAAGAACGGCTCATGGCTGGGAGGAGAGGAGACGAGGAGGACAGAGGGATGCGGCTCATGGCTGGGAGGAGAGGAGACGACGAGGACAGAGGGATGATGCCCATGCTGACAGAGGAAGGCAAGGGAAGAAAGAGGCGGCGGAGGCAGTCTTTCGATGAGTCATTTTCCATGGAGGAGCAATCAGAACAGCAGCAGGACTCAGACGCCGTGGACAAGCACCAGCCTGGGCCCCCAGAATCAAAACTAGCACACAAGATGGACGCTCACAAAAACGAGTCTCGACTTGCGAGTCAGGCTGAGGTCAGTGGAGAGAGAGCAGAGAAAGGAGAGAGGGGAGGGGAGAGGAGAGAAAAGGGAGAGAGGGTGGAAAGAGGAGAGATAGTTATGGGCGGGCCTGAGCCCGAGTCGGCTTTGAGTACAAATAGAGTGAAGAAGAATCCAGTGGGTCGCCCGAAGCTCAGCGCAGACCCCCACAAACACAGAGAGCCCATCCACAACCACATCCCCAGCCCCAGTCTCATCACTAACCCCAGACTGCCTAGCCCAAACCCCAGCCCCAGCCCCAGGCCTAGCATCAGCCCTATCCACAGCCCTAAACCTAGTCCCAGCCCCAGGCCTCGAGCTAACCTCAGCCCCAGTCCCAGTCCTAGACCCAGGGCCACGCTGAGTCCAAGCCTGAGCCCCAGCCCCAGCTGCACAGCAAGCCCCAGCTCCAGACCAACCAAGACCAAGGACAGATGGTCCTACCTGAAGGCCAGAAGCCCCCCCAGTCTCACCCCACCCCAGAGGGACACCCGGGTTACCCCATTTGCCTTGGCTGACCCACCTTCAGCCTTCCCCATCACCCCTTCCAGCCCGCTCTACACCAACACTGACAGCCTGACTGTCCACACACCCATCAAGAGGAAACGTGGACGCCCCAAGAAACAGCCCCTCCTCACAGTGGAGACCATCCACGAGGGAACCTCCACCTCCCCCCCAAGCCCTCTGGCACAGGAGACGTCTGCGGGGCTGAGCCGCAGGAGGAAGACATACACGCTAACCGCACTAACCCAAATGGCCTCCACTACCACCAGCGCCAATTCCAACAGTCTGAAACTGAAGCGCGGCAGGGTCCCCTCCAGGCCGGGGAATAAGATGAAGCTTGAGAAAATGCAGAGCATCTTGAATGAGATCCTTTCAGGTTCCAGTCAGAACGGCAGTCTGGCTCTGAAGTCCTCCTCTGCCCCCGTTACCTCAGCTATGAGTGCCATGGCATCCACCATTGAGGCCCGGCTGGGCAAACAGATCAACGTCAGCAAGAGAGGAACCATCTACATTGGGAAGAAGCGGGGGAGGAAACCCCGAGCAGAAACACAAGCCTGCATCCCTCTGAGAGCCACCAGAGACAAGCCCCCCCTGCCTGTCTCCATGTCCAGTCTCTATGAAAGCCTCCTAGTGCCTTCCACCGCCTCCTCTGCCAGCTCC
>NC_139631.1:22044203-22061703 GCF_964638095.1 Poromitra crassiceps | reverse complement strand
GAGAGAGAGAGAGAAGGAGAGTGAAGGGTGGAGTGAGAGATGAAGGGTGGAGTGTGAGAGAGAGAGAGAGAGAGAGAGAGAGAAGGAGAGTGATGGGGGGAGTGAGAGATGAAGGGTGGAGAGAGAGAGAGAGAGAAGGAGAGTGATGGGGGGAGTGAGAGATGAAGGGTGGAGTGAGAGAGAGAGAGAAGGAGAGTGAAGGGTGGAGTGAGAGATGAAGGGTGGCGTGAGAGAGAGAGAGAGAGAAGGAGAGTGAAGGGTGGAGTGAGAGATGAAGGGTGGCGTGAGAGAGAGAAGGAGAGTGAAGGGTGGAGTGAGAGATGAAGGGTGGCGTGAGAGAGAGAGAGAAGGAGAGTGAAGGGTGGAGTGAGAGATGAAGGGTGGAGTGAGAGAGAGAGAGAGAAGGAGAGTGATGGGGGGAGTGAGAGATGAAGGGTGGAGAGAGAGAGAGAGAAGGAGAGTGATGGGGGGAGTGAGAGATGAAGGGTGGAGTGAGAGAGAGAGAGAAGGAGAGTGAAGGGTGGAGTGAGAGATGAAGGGTGGCGTGAGAGAGAGAGAGAAGGAGAGTGAAGGGTGGAGTGAGAGATGAAGGGTGGAGAGAGAGAGAGAGAAGGAGAGTGATGGGGGGAGTGAGAGATGAAGGGTGGAGTGAGAGAGAGAGAGAAGGAGAGTGAAGGGGGGAGTGAGAGAGAGAGAGAAGGAGAGTGATGGGGGGAGTGAGAGATGAAGGGTGGAGTGAGAGAGAGAGAGAAGGAGAGTGATGGGGGGAGTGAGAGATGAAGGGGGGAGTGAGAGAGAGAGAGAAGGAGAGTGATGGGGAGTGAGAGAGAGAGAGAGAGGAGAGTGAAGGAGAATGATGGGGGGAGTGAGAGAGAGAGAGAAGGAGAGTGAAGGGGGGAGTGAGAGAGAGAGAGAAGGAGAGTGAAGGGGGGAGTGAGAGAGAGAGAGAAGGAGAGTGAAGGGGGGAGTGAGAGATGAAGGGTGGAGACAGAGAGAGAGAGAAGGAGAGTGAAGGGTGGAGTGAGAGATGAAGGGTGGAGAGAGAGAGAGAGAGAAGGAGAGTGAAGGGTGGAGTGAGAGAGAGAGAGAAGGAGAGTGAAGGGTGGAGTGAGAGATGAAGGGTGGAGAGAGAGAGAGAGAGAAGGAGAGTGAAGGGTGGAGTGAGAGAGAGAGAGAAGGAGAGTGAAGGGTGGAGTGAGAGATGAAGGGTGGAGAGAGAGAGAGAGAGAAGGAGAGTGATGGGGAAAGGGGGCAGAGAGAAAGGCTGGAGCAGCGTGTAAAGGGCACACTGCCCAGTTCACCAGCGTGAAGGAAACAATATGGCTCCAGTTTCTTCTGCTCAGCCATTCTCTAGTGCTGAATGCATTATTTGTGCATGTTGGGCGATGTGGGTGTGTGTGTGTGTGTGTGTGTGTGTGTGTGTGTGTGTGTGTGTGTGTGTGTGTGTGTGTGTGTGTGTGTGTGTGTGTGTGTGTGTGTGTGTGTGTGTGTGTGTGTGTGTGTGTGTGTGTGTGTGTGTGTGTGTGTGTGTGTGTGTGTGTGTGTGTGTGTGTGTGTGTGTGTGTGTGTGTGCGCGCGGGCGCGGGCGCGGGCACGGGCGCACACACATGTGTGTGTATGCATACTGTATGTGTCGGTGTCTGCATACACACATGCGAGTGTGTGTGTTGGTGTGTGTGTGTGTGTGTGTCTGGGTTTGCGTGTGTCTGTTTTTTTTTTTGGCAGCCTGCGCTCCAGATGCACAGGGTTGTTGTTGTGTGGCGACACATTAAATGGCTGAAGGAGACATTTCTGTGGGTTTCCTGCTAGCAGAATGGGATCTCCTCCTCTCCCCTCTCCTCTCGGCTCTCTAGTAGACAATTACAGGATAGGATCTGCTCTCCTGGCTCAGCTGGGCTTTCAAAGGCTTACATGAATATGTCGAAATTAGCAGGAAGCTGTTGAAGCAAAAAAAAAAGAAAAAGAAAAGACATTCTCTCTCCCTTGGCACCATGTCTTTCCTGGCCATTTCCAAGGTTGTTCCTTTTGACTGATACATTACCACGGAACACTCTTGGGCCTCTCTCTTTACACCTTGCTCTGTGTTTTATTTACCCTGTGAAGTCTCACCTCCACTCATGCTCACTCTCTCCCCCTCCTGTCCTCCCTCTCCCTCCCAGGTGTGCCCGGCAAGCGGAGGTATAAGCGCCGTGAGGTGGAGCAGATCCAGAAGGAAGTGAGGAGGATGTGTTCTCTCTCCAACGTCCTGTCCTCCCAGAGGAACTTTGAGCACGTGCAGAAGATCCTCCGCGTCAAGCGCCTGCAGCGACAAGCCAAAACGGGAAACAACGTCGTCAAACGTCGGCCCGGGCGGCCCCGAAAACAACCCCTGGAAGAGTTGTTGGAGCCCCCCAACAGGAGGGAGGAAGGCAGAGTTGATGGGCGGGGTCTGGACATCTCGGCCAGTAGGAGAGGCGAGGGGAGGACTCTAGGCATGCCTGTTCTGGAAAGGTGTGTTGACCTGCCAGGTAGGCGGAGCCTAAGGCCAGCCTTTGCCCCCGAGCCTCTAGAGTTCTCCAATCACGACTCCATCTCGGCAACGATTGAGACAGTGGTGCATCAAGCGCGCGCTGTGCCTCCACTGGCCAGAGGGGGGAGACGTAGAGGCAGGGGCCGCAGGAGGGATGAGCTGTGGGTGCCGTCCAGCCAATAGACCTGCAGGAGAGAGCAACTCTGTAACCTGTCGCAGGGCAGAATGGAGGAGTCAGTGCTGTTTCAAGCCTGCCAGACGCAGTGACCTTAATGCTGGGACTCCTCAGTGCACTTTGACTTCTGTCTCCTCTCTGGTTTGTTGCTGTGTCGTCCCTTTTCTCGCTAAACCCAACCAGACATGAGCCTTTCCAGGATTCATTGGACCTTCATTTAATATGGCACTATATGGTACTATTTGATACTGAATCTGATGCTATAAAGTGTGTGGTACTTATGATAGTGTAGGATACTATGTGATTCTGTATGTCTCTGATACAGTGATGATGTGTATGGTACTTTATGATACTGTATCTGCGTGTGGCATTAGCCACATCTTTACCAGCAAAGGGAGGGGGAATGGTTAATATAATACTGTGCAGCTCTGCTCATTCTTTGCCTTTCTGAGGAAGCTTGTCAAAGACATGTGGGATATTACCGCAGTAACTCAGCCACCTTACCCTGTTTCCTGTCCCTGGTATTGCTCTCAGTCGCCCCCATCTCTACCTTCCTGGTTCTCTTGCTCTCTCCGAGGACGCGAGGCAGAGACCAAGGAGTCACTTACCCGTCCTGGCAGCTCCTCACCCCTGGTCCCCCCCCCACTCACCCCGATTCTTCAGCTCTCCCTGGTGCCTCCCTCTCAGCTACATCCTCTGTCCTCTCACCTACTACCAATGGTCTTTTACACCTATATCATTGCTTGTGCTCCCTCAGCCTATCCCCTATCCCCATTTAGTCCCCCCTCCCTGCTCAGGCCTGTCCCGGCCACTGATATTAAGGCAATATGGTGGATGAGACTGTCCCAGACTGTACATAGAAATAAAGTCCACTGTTACCTGCCTTTGTACAATGGGAAACCGGCTCATAGACATGTACTGGCATATATCAAATAGAATTGTTGTACCATAGACAATGAAAGTTGTGTATTGTTTTATAACCAAAAACAGACATGGGTGCGACTCAAGACAAGTTTGTTTTCAGACAGAAGGAACCACATGTATTCATTCATTCATACACACAAACACACACGCACGCACGCACATGCGCGCACACGCACACACACACACACACACACACACACACACACACACACACACACACACACACACACACACACACACACACACACACACTCATTATTGTGTTTATATCCAGGGGGGCATTGCATACAGGGGGAATATCAGGTGTGTTTTGGGTAGACCCTAAAATTGGTATAATGCACTATGAAAAAAACCATACACTTACACCAATCAAATGCAGCACTTACATGCTTGTTCCAGCCTTATGTTTTGGCCTTCTTATGGTGTGGAGATCCATTCCAGAGAGCACGCATTCTTTTAATCAATTTGTATATGCAGGCTGCGCAGCCAAAAGCGTGAAACCTAAGCCCAAGTCTCAATCCAGATCGGACAGTTCAGCTGGAGAGGGCTCACAGTCAGTGTTTCGGATAGCTTAATCCCTGTCATTCTACTCCACCTGATTTTCAGTTCATATCCGGGGAATATTTTTGGATAGAAAATACAACATCCGCAGTATTTAGATTGAGAAACCAAAGTCTCAGTGTTCAGTGTAAGGATGTATTTTTTTCAAAAGAATCTAAAACAGAGTTTGGCAAACTCTCCACCATGTTGGCACTAATGTAAAGCATTCCTACATGCACTCAAGAATGTAGCCATCTTGGATTTTCGTGCCAATATGTTAAGCCTTTGTTAAACTCTATATACAGTATCTGTGGCTTTGGATCGATATTTAGTCTCTCACACACATTTTAGTATTTCAGAATATAAGCAATGGGTCAGTATTTCTTTGGGAACTGTATTTCAATTTTATTTCAGGAGACTCTCCGTTTCGGGGAGGACTTCTCAGTTGCAGCAGTTCTACTTGTGCCTTATGTTTCTTTCTCTCACCATTACATTTCACCGGAGAAATATCAAATGGCAGAGAGCGTCCAGATTTTGACCCCAAATATTCATGATTGTGCATACGACGCATGTGTCTTAGTCATCAGAACTCTGACACTGCCTGTGTCCCTTCACAGCTACCATAGTCAGCATCCTCTGTCACTGGGCACTGAGTCTGTCTCCCAGCCAGCATCCTCCTAGTTTTCTGACCCATATCATCCTAACAGAACCAGGAGGGCTGGGCCGATGCTGGTGTTACTATTAAATACACACCATGTACTGGCCTACATATTGCTACAGTAGGCTTCGAAGCAGTGCATGGGAGGGGAAATGGAATAGTCCATTGTACCAAATGAGTTTTCATCAACAGCTCTGTCCAGAGACATTGATCATACCTTAAAGTCCTGGATAAATGATCGAAGATCACTTGCTCTGCCCCAGTATTTGACCAGTTCCAGAGGAGGTTGTCATGGAAACCACGCTGTCTTACATTGTTGTTTGCTATGCATCAGGCCATGCCTGGCAATGACCTTAAAAGGAATTTCTGTTCTGGGTCCACCCTTCGACAAAGAGAAATAAGTGGTCTTATTTACCGAATAAAAATGAATTCATGTAACGAGAATTGTGAATAATACCAGTAATAATTTGTAATAAGTTGTGCAGAAAGTGACTATCATTTCATGAAAACTATAGTTACTGCAGCTCTATGCAGTACAGCCTTAACCAGATGTAAAACTACAGTATTGAAGTGTTTGTTGTAAATAGTGTTAGTATGTTCATCCTGCATGGATACCGGTTGGGCTCAGCTCTGCTGGGACTCCCAAGACCACAGTAGACCATCTCACTCTATCAAGACTGCTCTAGACCTGAGAAGACCATACAGTAGAAGAAACCATCCCGGTAACCCCCGAATTATTTTTCTCTATTCGACACTTCAGTTAATCAACCCAGTCAGTGAAATCTACAGACAGCTGAACACTAAAATAGTTTGCCTTATCACACTCCTGAAAGGTGTTGGAGGATACAAACCCCACTGTATTGTACTTGACCAAAAATAGGAATCCCCACTGACTAGCAGCTATTTTCCCCTCAGCCAGTGGGTGTGCAGCGGAGTAGCAGAAGAGCAAGCGAGGGCGTTGTGTGTGTGTGGGGGGAGTTCTCAGAGGAAATGGCCAAAAATACACGTGTCCTGATGTTAGTGTAGTTAACCTTGCCTGGCGAGCTGACTTTATTCAGGTCTGCAGTCTGTTGTTGTGGTGTAGTGTCGGTGAGGTCTAGCTTTGTGGTCCATGAGGTGTCGAGGCTACAGGCTTGGCAGCTTACTCCCCCATACTGTGGTCAGTCAGTGGCCTCTGATGCTCCAGTTAAAGACCCCAGGTGTCGTCTGTCCTGTCTGTCTCTCCTACCAGCCAATGCTCCGGTGCCTTTCTAACACTGACTAGTATTGTCCTAATCCAGTGCTTTCGCTCTATACAGACACTGCAGTAGGGATGTGGCTGTGCGGTTCACGGTCACTGTGGTATTGTATTTAGCAATCTGGTCCAGTGGCTACACTGAGGCAGGGACCCTTTAACTTGTCTCTGGCTGTAATAACATCAAGGGGGCAAGGTGGTTTTTTGACTTGGAATCAGTGGTTGGGAGGGGTGGGGGGGGGGGGTGAATTCACTCTAGTCCACCCTTCGCTCTGACTGACCGGCCCACTACAGCCACCAGCATGGAAATATACTGGCACCTGGATTAAGAACACCCCCTATTCCCTATGTAGTGTGCTACAGTTGAGTGTCCTACACGTGGAGTGAGGGGTCATGTGAGACAGAGCCTCATAAATGTACATGTAGTCATCCTCACAGCATACGTTACATTTCTAAGCTATAATGTTGTTCAAAGCAGAAAGTGCAGATGAAGCATTGAGAAAACCAATACATGTACTTTGTTGGAGCACAAAGTGAGCTCTTCTAACAGTGTGGGCATATTTAGTTTGTATACATAGTGTATTTGAACCTTTTTCTAGAGTGGCTTTTCCTTTATTTGCATGCTCAACTTGATTGTATGCATAAATATTTTAGACAAGCCGAAAGTTGAATTTCAATTGAATTTGGAGCAAGACTTGTACATTGTTTGATATGTTTCTTTTTGTAATGAATTTTTAATTCATGAAGCATTTTTGTACATTGTATGAATATTAAAAACTGCAAATATTTGACATATAGAGTAAATACTAGATGCGCATGCATATGCATATATCCTTCACAGTATGTATGTGTAAATGTACACATATATTTTGTATTTGCATTTGCTGGCATACAGATATATGTCTTAAGCACATATACATGCAATATATATGTATATCCATGTCCGCTGGCATGCTTTTGGTCATGTTTATCTTTCATGATCTTGTAGGTTTGTTTTTGTTTTTTAATTTCTCTTTCCTCAGAGAGAAAAGCTCATTCTTTTGCTACCGTTCTGTTGGCTGGCAGCGTTGAGCACTTATTAAGAAGAACTACAGTTGAACTTGTTCATGTTATCCATTGTGTGAAATAATAAATGACTTTATTGAAAGCTGACAGTGGAACTTATTGTCTTCTCCCTGGTTTAAGATGCTAAGAACTGCTTTACCACATGCCGGTCAGAAATATTAGGAATGTAAATTGTTGTGATATGAGTCAGTCAGAATTGTGTGTGTGTGTGTGTGTGTGTGTGTGTGTGTGTGTGTGTGTGTGTGTGCGTGCGAGTGTATGTGTGTGTGTGTGCGTGCCTCCGTGTGCTGTGACAGAGATGACAGGAGGATTTGCTGCACTGATGTGTGATGGAAGTCAGATGGCTGCAGTGAGTGAGTGAGCACTGACCCTACTGTGTGTCTGCTTAGTGTGGTTGAAAGAGAGGGAATCCTCTCATCAGATTATGCTACAGCCCTCCCTGCTCCCTCATTCACACACACACACGCACACACACACACACACACACACGCACACACACACACCCTCCACCTCCACCCCCACCTCGCCTTACACACACTTACTCTCTTTACTTGTTCATTAGCCAAGCCTACATCTCTTAATCCCTCTCTGTAGCTACTAGCCCATCAGTGTCAGTTCTAAGTGGGCTGGGCTGCAGGCTGCTCTGTAATTGGAGGATGCTGAGTGGGAAGTGCCCCACCATTGGCTGCTGCCAACTAGTAAAATTCTTCTGTTACCATGGTTGCAGGGTGAGCTGCCCAAATGTGTCTCACAGTGTATCTAGTGGTGCTGATGGAACCGTTGGCACCAGTGGTGCTGCGCGGAAGAAAAGAAGGAAAAAAAAAATCTGCGCTCTGATGGAAGTCAGGCTGCAGTGTGGGGCTGCACCCAAATCACTCTCCACTGATGCCTGTAAATGAGCCCACATGCCCCCACTCCACCTCCTGCTCGTGAAACGGGATAAGACGGATCACAGGGAGTGTGATCACGATGAAACAGAGCAGAGCAAAATGCATCCTGCATGCAGGATGTATTGTGAGCCGTAACAACACATCAGGGAGCTGCGTCCTATTCTGCCACATCAATCTAATGTGCAGGGCATTATTCCCTCACTTGTTTTAGCAGCACATTAGTCTCCTGTGATACACTGTTGCCAACTGCACCAGCCCCAGGGCACAGAGATCACATGGAAACAGATACGTATATACTCTGTGAAGCGGGTTGGGATTGGTCTGTAGTCAAGGTTAAATGAAAAATAGACGGCACCTAATTATTTGAACATTTTCAGCCAAACTATTACTAAAACTATCACTATTGTTATCGTGGAAAAGATCTGGAAAGATATTTTCCATCAGTGTATAGAGTCTATACACTTGACCTGGCTACATTGGTTTTGTCTCCTTTGCTCCACAGGTCCCTACATGTACATAAATCTTTCAAAAACAATATTGCTTTATATAACACGCTTATGAAGTCTTAGAGGAATCCTCTGTAAAGGCTATAGATGCCAGAAATACTGTTATTATTGCAGTGGTGTATAGCAAAGGGGTAAGAATATATATATATTTTGAAGAATTTGAGCAAGTGTATTAATATGAAAGATGGACAGAAGTAACTGTAATGGGAATATAGCAGTGTAGGCTTCGGGGGGGAAGTGGCTGTGTTTACCGTACTCAAGGTAAAACAACCTGCTTTTTAAAGAAAGTTTATGATGAAGCTGATGAACATACAAGTGAACGTTAGGGTTTTTATGCATGGTAAATGCATTCCTATATATTATTGCATGCTATTTTTTTTTTCTTTTTACTTTTTTACCCCCTTTTTTTTTTTTTACTTTTGAATTAAATGCACAAAAGGTAGTGTTGAGGTGTGATTGAACAGTCCACATCTGTATCTCCCTATAAGTTAAATACAGTACAGCTCAGCACTTTGGTACTGGCCCAGGCAAACCTTGGGGTCACAATAAATGTGCTGAGGAAACAAATTCCTTCAGGTTTGGGACAATAGGAAAGGTTTGCCTGTAGTGGGCAGGCTTTCTTCCTCTCCACTGCAGTACCATCTGCAAATGCTCTCAAAATCTACTAAAACGGCTGCTAAATTATTCGCTTGGCAGCCATTGCTTTTTTGTTGCCGTGTTCTGAGGTTTCGTCCCTGCGATTTCCAGTTCCTTAGGTTACGGTTACCTCTTTGAGCTTCATGTGCCCTTGCTGGTGTGGAGCGTTAGGGTACACATACATTAAGCCAATGTACTCTCTGTATACTCTCTGTATCTCTGTATATGAGGAACATAGTTGCTATCAGGGAACTGGGGTTATGGTTGTAACCTAAGGATGTGGCGAATACGGGGTTTAGAAACATATCATTCCCTTGTCTGACACTCTCCGAGTTCATTTTGAGAATGAAATTGAGATTTTGAGTGATTTTTTTCTTCACATAGCCTATTTGTTGTTTGTAACCAAGGAGGACCGACCGACCGACCGACCGACCGACCGATCCGACCGACCGACCAACCGACCAACCAGTCAAGATTTCCTCCAAGGTTTTACACTGACCATATTTGGATTCAAGATGTTTTCAGTAAATAGGCTACAAATGTGCTGTTCAAGTGCACATAGACCACCAACAATAAGGAAAGCTACGTGTATATTTATGACATATAGTCCTGCAAGCCAAGCCAACTAGCCAGGAAGCCTGATGTTCAGGCTCACCCCCCAGTAGGAAAAAAGGCATTTGTCTCTGTTGGTGTTTTCAGAAGATGACTACGGCTGTATAGGTTCTTGTGTTTATGAAGATGGATACAGCAGGCAACATCCAAACATCTCTCACCTCTCTCTCTCTCTCTCTCTCTCTCTCTCTCTCTCTCTCTCTCTCTCTCTCTCTCTCTCTCTCTCTCTCTCTCTCTCTCTCTCTCTCTCTCTCTCTCTCTCTCTCTCTCTCTCTCTCTCTCCCTCTCTCTCTCCACTGCACAGTGATTGGGGTGAAGGCAGACACCATCTGGTGGTGAAATGTGTCAGTGCACCTCCAACCCCTCAAAAAGGCTCAGAGACATCACACACAGGACAGAGAAAATCACCCTCTGCCAGTCACCTTGGACAGTGTAGCAAATGAAGTCAAACACAGTGCCCAGTGGGCACACAAACGCCGTTTCACAGTTTGAAGAAAGCAAGCAGATGAAACGTCCAGACAAGACTAACGGTAAAAAAAAAAATCTGTACTATAATTTAGCATTGAAACCTGCACACACACAAGTGCTTGAATCATTGCACCACTGCAGAGATCAGTGGAGGAATTGCTGTGATTGAACGTCACTTATCTCTGTGTGGTGTGAGGAAGAAAGAATCTGTTCTGCATGGAGATGGCCACTGTTGCCACGGTGACAGTGTGACTCATGGCAGCTTGATTTGGATTTAGAGTAGTGCCCTGTTTTGCGTGCAAATATATCTCTGTGTGTGTGTGTGTGTGTGTGTGTGTGTGTGTGTGTGTGTGTGTGTGTGTGTGTGTGTGTGTGTGTGTGTATGTGTGTGTGTGTGTGTGTGTGTGTGTGTGTGTGTGTGTGTGTGTGTGTGTGTGTGCGTGTGCATGCATCCATATAGGCTTGTGTTGTATTTGTGTGCTGACGGGGAGTGAAAAAATAGATATTGAAAGAGAATTTCATCTGTGCAGAAAAGAGTCATGGTGCATCTCTCTCATGTGTCCATCTCTGTCACAGTTTGAGCCTTTGTTAGCAAATTGGCTCTGAGTCTTATTAATGATGCCAACACTTAGGTAATGTGCCTTTTTGATGAGAGTAGACCACTTAATCTCTCTATTCAAGCTCCATCTCTCTCTCTCTCTCTCTCTCTCTCACACACACACACACAGGAACACGCGCATGCACGCGCACACACACACACACACACACACACACACACACACACACACACACACACACACACACACACCTCCCCCTCAATCCTCCTAATAAGCTGTCTCTGTCTGCGGTAATTTGGCAGACGAATCTATTATATGATACAGTCATATTTTATTAATGGCCCCCTGTAGCGAACACACACACCCCTCAGTGGATGAGATTATGGAACGCACAGGGAGCGTGTCTCCATGTTAAAAATGATTTCAACTCCTTGGTTAGTCTCATCTAGACCCCTGTCTTCTGTGTTAGTCTCATGTACAACCTGTCTTCTGTGTTAGTCTCATGTACAACCCTGTCTTCTGTGTTAGTCTCATGTACAACCCTGTCTTCTGTGTTAGTCTCATGTACAACCCTGTCTTCTGTGTTAGTCTCATGTACAACCTGTCTTCTGTGTTAGTCTCATGTACAACCCTGTCTTCTGTGTTAGTCTCATGTACAACCCTGTCTTCTGTGTTAGTCTCATGTACAACCCTGTCTTCTGTGTTAGTCTCATGTACAACCTGTCTTCTGTGTTAGTCTCATGTACACCCCTGTCTTCTGTGTTAGTCTCATGTACAACCCTGTCTTCTGTGTTAGTCTCATGTACACCCCTGTCTTCTGTGTTAGTCTCATGTACAACCCTGTCTTCAGTGTCAGTCTCATCCACACCCCTGTCTTCTGTGTTAGTCTCATCCACACCCCTGTCTTCTGTGTTAGTCTCATCTACACCCCTGTCTTCTGTGTTAGTCTCATCTACACCCCTGTCTTCTGTGTTAGTCTCATCTACACCCCTGTCTTATGTGTTAGTCTCATCCACACCCCTGTCTTCTGTGTTAGTCTCATCCACACCCCTGTCTTATGTGTTAGTCTCATGTACAACCCTGTCTTCTGTGTTAGTCTCATCCACACCCCTGTCTTCTGTGTTAGTCTCATCCACACCCCTGTCTTCTGTGTTAGTCTCATCCACACCCCTGTCTTCTGTGTTAGTCTCATACACACCCCTGTCTTCTGTGTTAGTCTCATCCACACCCCTGTCTTCTGTGTTAGTCTCATCCACACCCCTGTCTTCTGTGTTAGTCTCATCCACACCCCTGTCTTCTGTGTTAGTCTCATCCACACCCCTGTCTTTGGTGTTGTTAGCATTGGACTGGAAGGCAGAACCACAGGCATCTCTGCTGAATTTGGCTCCTCTCCACTTCATTACACTTCTATCAGCTCACTGATAGAAGGGAAGACCGCAGTTTCAAAAGACTGAAAAGAGAAGACGATGTTCAGTTCTTGGTTTTAGCATTTTGTGGAAATATTCTCCTTGCACCCCCACCCTGTCTCTCCCTCCCTCCCTCTCTCTGTTCTCTCTCTCCCTCTCTCTCCCTACCTCCCTCTCTCTGTTCTCTCTCTCCCTCTCTCTCCCTCCCTCCCTCTCTCTCTCTCACCCTCTCTCTCTCTCTTCCTCAGTGTAGTGGAGATAATTCATCCCATATGTTTCAAGGGTTGCCAGGCATTTGCAGGCTCTGTGTTGAAGAACACTACTCTAAAACTAATTTGCTCCTAAACTACATTGCTTCAAGGATACATCACACAACAAATTCATTGTTGTCTAATGCATTTTAGCTGTTGTCATATTGTGATTTGTAATTAAGTTTTTATACAGTACGTATTCCTCACACACAGTCTCTGCATCTTGTTGAGCAAGTTAGGGTAGAGAAATATTGTGTGTTATGTGTTGAATTATTAAAATAGTCGATACCTTGTTGGGAATGAAATGCCCTCTCTTTCTTTCTTTCTCTCTCTCTCAGACATACACGCGCACGCACGCACGCACGCACGCACGCATACACACACACACACACACACACACACACACACACACACACACACACAAACACACACACACACACACAAACCCACACACACTGTGGCTAGTCCATTTGCTGCTCTGAGGATGAAAGAGGAATTCCCACCAGCAAAAACACTATGTAGCTTTTCCAAGCTTAAAAGACCTAAACAATGACATATGCCATAAACCATGACAACATGCACCCTCCCCACCCACATAAAACAAGAGTACATACCTTTAAGCCCACAGCGCAGTGGTGTGGCCATTCAGCTGTATGGCACCATGCCCACTCCCACCACCCACATCCCTTAGCCACTCCCCCTATCCACCCCTATCCACTCTCTACGGCCTTCCTGTCCCTAGATATGGCCCCTTTTCCCTAGCCACGCCCACGTCCTTGCCCCCTCCCACCACCAGCATCTCCCTAGCCATTCCCCCTACCCCTTGAATCCCGACTCTGCCAGCTATCCCTAGCTCTTCCCTAGCTCCGCCCTTTCACTAAACATCCATGAGTGAGTGAGTGAGTGAGTGAGTGAGTGAGTGAGTGACTAAGTGAGTGAGTGAGTGAGTGAGTGAGTGAGTGAGTGAGTGACTTTGCTATCTTCTGACCCCTGGCGGGCCTGATGGCCAGCGCAGTGGGAAAGACCTCTGATCCTCACTTTTATTCTAACCCCCAATCTGAAAAATAACCCTCTTCCGAATGAGGTGTGGCACACAGTCAGCACAGTGGACCTCCTGCTTTTATGCTCTTGTGAATGAATGATGAAGGCTGATGAATGGCTGAAGTTATTCATGAGATTGTTTTACTCATCTATCATCGTCATCATCGATGTGTTTGTGTCTTTCCTTGCCTGCAGGGGCATGTCTTTTTCAGACAGAGAACACTGTTGTGTGATTATTATTAACCAACGAAATGTTTTGTGATGGAACAAAGATCATCACTGCAACATGTCCATCTTTTAGTCATGTGTAGGTGTGGCTGCATGCTGTAGCTACATGCCTGTGTGTAGCATGTGTGTAGCTACATGCCTGTGTGTAGCTACATGCCTGTGTGTAGCTACATGCCTGTGTGTAGCATGTGTGTAGCTACATGCCTGTGTGTAGCTACATGCCTGTGTGTAGCATATGTGTAGCTACATGCCTGTGTGTAGCTACATGCATGTGTGTAGCTACATGCCTGTGTGTAGCCATAGCTACATGCCTATGTGTAGCTACATGCATGTGTGTAGCTACATGCCTGTGTGTAGCTACATGCATGTGTGTAGCTACATGCCTGTGTGTAGCTACATGCCTGTGTGTAGCTACATGCATGTGTGTAGGTACATACATGTGTGTAGCTACTGTGTGTGGGGTCATCCCTATGTTCCCCGGGTCCTATGTTCCCCGGGTCCTATGTTCCCCGTTTTTGTGGGACCGGGGAACATAGAACCCCGCTATGTTCCCTGGGAGAGGTTAGGTTTTGGGTTAGGGTCTGGGGGAGGTTAGGTTTAGGCGTGGGGGGGGGTTAGAGGTTAGGTGTTGGGTTAGGGTCTGGGGGAGGTTAGGTTTAGGGTTAGTATGTGTGTAGCTACATGCCTGTGTGTAGCTACAGTACATGCATGTGTGTAGCTACATGCATGTGTGTAGCTACATGCCTGTGTGTAGCTACATGCATGTGTGTAGCTACATGCATGTAGCAGCTACATGCCTGTGTGTAGCTACATGCCTGTGTGTAGCTACATGCATGTAGCTACATGCCTGTGTGTAGCTACATGCCTGTGTGTAGCTACATGCATGTAGCTACATGCCTGTGTGTAGCTACATGCCTGTGTGTAGCTACATGCCTGTGTGTAGCTACATGCCTGTGTGTAGCTACATGCCTGTGTGTAGCTACATGCATGTGCCTGTATGCATGCATTTGGCATGTGTCATGGACATAATTGAGAATAAGGAAGATGCGAGCTGGCAGGTTCATCTGAGGGTTTGACAGAGTGAGACAGACAGAGTGAGACAGAGAGACAGAGGGAGACAGACCAATACAGACAGACAGAGTGAGACAGAGACGACAGACAGAATGAGACAGACAGAGACAGACAGACATAGTGAGACAGAGACGACAGACAGAGTGAGACAGAGAGACAGAGGGATACAGACAGAGACAGACAGACATAGTGAGACAGACAGACAGAGTGAGAGAGACAGAAAGAAAGAGTGAGACAGACAGACAGAGTGAGACAGACAGACAGAGTGAGACAGAGAGAGAGGGAGACAGACAGAGACAGACAGACAGACAGACAGACAGACAGACAGAGTGAGACAGACAGAAAGACAGACAGACAGACAGAGTGAGACAGAGAGAGAGGGAGACAGACAGAGACAGACAGACAGACAGACAGACAGAGTGAGACAGACAGACAGACAGACAGACAGACAGACAGACAGACAGACAGACAGAGTGAGACAGACAGACAGACAGACAGACAGAGTGAGAGAGACAGAAAGAAAGAAAGAAAGAGTGAGACAGACAGACAGAGTGAGACAGACACACAGACAGACAGACAGACAGAGTGAGACAGACAGACAGACAGACAGACAGACAGACAGACAGACAGACAGACAGAGTGAGACAGACAGAGACGTTGAGACCGAACGTCTGATTAGAGCCAGCCGAGTGGAAGCTCACAGGAAGCATGTGATGATGTTTGCTCCATACCTACATGTGATAATGTCCTCAGTAAATCAGTAAATAAAAACCACCTGCACAGACACTTCCATAAGCAAGTGTGTGTGTGTGTGTGTGTGTGTGTGTGTGTGTGTGTGTGTGTGTGTGTGTGTGTGTGTGTGTGTGTGTGTGTGTGTGTGTGTGTGTGTGTGTGTATGAGAGAGAGAGAGAGAGAGAGAGAGAGAGAGAGAGAGAGAGAGAGAGAGAGAGAAAGAGAACTATACAGTATATCTATCTACGTATCTATCTATATAAATTATATAGAGGAGTTCTCGGGACCTCCCAGGAGGCCTCGAGAGAATTTTGGAACGGGGTTGCCAAATTATTTAGAGAATTTGAAAAACAACTCTGCAATGGATTTATGATCATGTTTTTAATCTTTTTGATAAATACCTAATGTTTGAGAAAATAATAATTAATCAAGTGAAATGGCCGGGAAAAGGGAAATAAAAAGCTACTTTTGGCTCTCTTACTCCTCGTCGCCAGAAGGCATGGCTTAGATTTTGGGGGTCCAGAGCCAAAAAAAGGTTGAGAACCACTCGCTGCCATAGAGAACAGTAGGTACAGTCTGACCTCTGCTGCACCTCTGTGTGGAACCAGCAGTGTTTTTCCTCTGTCTGTTTCAGTTCCAGCCCTCCGAGGCACATTACATAACCACACTATTATTTTTCCATCCCCAGCCTCTCTCATGCCTCTGACAGACATAGCAGGGGGATACAGATCCTAACATGGCAATGATCATGACTGACTCCTCTACATGGCAATGATAATGACTGACTCCTCTACATGGCAATGATAATGACTGACCTCCTCTACATGTTAATGATCATGACTAACCTCCTCTACATGGCAATGATAATGACTAACCTCTCTACATGGCAATGATCATGACTTACTCCTCTACATGGCAATGATAACGACTAACCTGTCTACATGTTAATGATAATGACTGACTCCTCTACATGGCAATGATAATGACTAACCTCTCTACATGTTAATGATCATGACTAACCTCCTCTACATGGCAATGATAATGACTAACCTCTCTACATGGCAATGATCATGACTGACTCCTCTACATGGCAATGATAACGACTAACCTGTCTACATGTTAATGATAATGACTGACTCCTCTACATGGCAATGATAATGACTAACCTCTCTACATGTTAATGATCATGACTAACCTCCTCTACATGTTAATGATAATGCCTAACCTCTCTACATGGCAATGATCATGACTGACTCCTCTACATGGCAATGATAACGACTAACCTGTCTACATGTTAATGATAATGACTGACTCCTCTACATGGCAATGATAATGACTAACCTCCTCTACATGGCAATGATAATGACTAACCTCTCTACATGGCAATGATAATGACTAACCTCCTCTACATGGCAATGATAATGACTAACCTCTCTCTACATGGCAATGATAATGACTAACCTCTCTACATGGCAATGATAATGACTAACCTCTCTACATGGCAATGATAATGACTAACCTCTCTACATGGCAATGATAATGACTAACCTCTCTACATGGCAATGATAATGACTAACCTCCTCTACATGGCAATGATAATGACTAACCTCTCTACATGGCAATGATAATGACTAACCTCTCTACATGGCAATGATAATGACTAACCTCTCTACATGGCAATGATAATGACTGACTCCTCTACATGGCAATGATAATGACTAACCTCCTCTACATGGCAATGATAATGACTAACCTCTCTACATGTTAATGATCATGACTAACCTCTCTACATGGCAATGATAATGACTAACCTCTCTACATGGCAATGATAATGACTAACCTCTCTACATGGCAATGATAATGACTAACCTCTCTACATGGCAATGATAATGACTAACCTCTCTACATGTTAATGAGCATGACTAACCTCCTCTACATGGCAATGATAATGACTAACCTCTCTACATGGCAATGATAATGACTAACCTCTCTACATG
>NC_139631.1:21974203-22041703 GCF_964638095.1 Poromitra crassiceps | reverse complement strand
GACAGGCAGGCAGGCAGACAGGGAGGTAGACAGACAGACAGACAGACAGACAGACAGACAGACAGACAGAGAGAGAGAGACAGAGAGACAGACAGACAGACAGACAGACAGACAGACAGACAGACAGACAGACAGACAGACAGACAGACAGACAGGCAGGGGGTGTGCAGGGACAGTGAAAAGGATCTTTCTCTGGGCTGCAGTTTCTTCAGTGATTCACACGCTGCATGGTGGAGTAGCAGGGCTTGGACAGGCTGCAGGATTTGAGAGGTCTGACAAAGCCAGTGCAGCCTCTGTGGCCACCCTGGCTGAAAAAGCCGCACATCCATCAGAGGCACATAAAATATTTCAGATGAGTGTTATTCATACGGCGAGGAAAGTATACAATTCATGAATGTAGCCTATCTAAACCAAGGGCAGTGTGTGACTGTAGTCTATCTAAACCCAGGCCAGTGTGTGAATGTAGACTATCTAAACCCAGGCCAGTGTGTGAATGTAGTCTATCTAAACCAAGGGCAGTGTGTGAATGTAGCCTATCTAAACCAAGGGCAGTGTGTGAATGTAGTCTATCTAAACCCAGGCCAGTGTGTGAATGTAGTCTATCTAAACCCAGGCCAGTGTGTGAATGTAGCCTATCTAAACCCAGGCCAGTGTGTGAATGTAGCCTATCTAAACCCAGGCCAGTGTGTGAATGTAGTCTATCTAAACCCAGGCCAGTGTGTGAATGTAGCCTATCTAAACCCAGGCCAGTGTGTGAATGTAGCCTATCTAAACCCAGGCCAGTGTGTGAATGTAGTCTATCTAAACCCAGGGCAGTCTGTGAATGTAGTCTATCTAAACCCAGGCCAGTGTGTGAATGTAGTCTATCTAAACCCAGGCCAGTGTGTGAATGTAGTCTATCTAAACCCAGGCCAGTGTGTGAATGTAGTCTATCTAAACCCAGGCCAGTGTGTGAATGTAGTCTATCTAAACCCAGGGCAGTCTGTGAATGTAGCCTATCTAAACCCAGGCCAGTGTGTGAATGTAGCCTATCTAAACCCAGGCCAGTGTGTGAATGTAGCCTATCTAAACCCAGGCCAGTGTGTGAATGTAGCCTTTCTAAACCCAGGCCAGTGTGTGAATGTAGCCTATCTAAACCCAGGCCAGTGTGTGAATGTAGTCTATCTAAACCCAGGCCAGTGTGTGAATGTAGTCTATCTAAACCCAGGCCAGTCTGTGAATGTAGTCCATCTAAACCCAGGCCAGTGTGTGAATGTAATCTATCTAAACCCAGGCCAGTCTGTGAATGTAGTCCATCTAAACCCAGGCCAGTGTGTGAATGTAGTCTATCTAAACCCAGGCCAGTGTGTGAATGCAGCCTATCTAAACACAGGCCAGTGTGTGAATGTAGCCTATCTAAACCCAGACCAGTGTGTGAATGTAGCCTATCTAAACCCAGGCCAGTGTGTGAATGTAGCCTATCTAAACCCAGGCCAGTGTGTGAATGTAGCCTATCTAAACCCAGGACAGTGTGTGAATGTAGCCTATCTAAACCCAGGCCAGTGTGTGAATGTAGCCTATCTAAACCCAGGCCAGTGTGTGAATGTAGTCTATCTAAACCCAGGACAGTGTGTGAATGTAGCCTATCTAAACCCAGGCCAGTGTGTGAATGTAGTCTATCTAAACCCAGGCCAGTGTGTGAATGCAGCCTATCTAAACACAGGCCAGTGTGTGAATGTAGCCTATCTAAACCCAGACCAGTGTGTGAATGTAGCCTATCTAAACCCAGGCCAGTGTGTGAATGTAGCCTATCTAAACCCAGGCCAGTGTGTGAATGTAGCCTATCTAAACCCAGGACAGTGTGTGAATGTAGCCTATCTAAACCCAGGCCAGTGTGTGAATGTAGCCTATCTAAACCCAGGCCAGTGTGTGAATGTAGTCTATCTAAACCCAGGACAGTGTGTGAATGTAGCCTATCTAAACCCAGGCCAGTGTGTGAATGTAGTCTATCTAAACCCAGGACAGTGTGTGAATGTAGCCTATCTAAACCCAGGACAGTGTGTGAATGTAGCCTATCTAAACCCAGGCCAGTGTGTGAATGTAGCCTATCTAAACCCAGGACAGTGTGTGAATGTAGCCTATATAAACCCAGGACAGTGTGTGTGTGTGAATGTAGCCTATCTAAACCCAGGCCAGTGTGCAGAATGTAGCCTATCTAAACCCAGGCCAGTGTGTGAATGTAGCCTATCTAAACCCAGGACAGTGTGTGAATGTAGTCTATCTAAACCCAGGCCAGTGTGCAGAATGTAGCCTATCTAAACCCAGGCCAGTGTGTGAATGTAGCCTATCTAAACCCAGGCCAGTGTGTGAATGTAGCCTATCTAAACCCAGGCCAGTGTGTGAATGTAGTCTATCTAAACCCAGGACAGTGTGTGAATGTAGCCTATCTAAACCCAGGCCAGTGTGTGAATGTAGTCTATCTAAACCCAGGCCAGTGTGTGAATGTAGCCTATCTAAACCCAGGACAGTGTGTGAATGTAGCCTATCTAAACCCAGGCCAGTGTGTGAATGTAGCCTATCTAAACCCAGGACAGTGTGTGAATGTAGCCTATATAAACCCAGGACAGTGT
This sequence comes from Poromitra crassiceps, assembly GCF_964638095.1. NCBI lineage: Eukaryota > Metazoa > Chordata > Actinopteri > Beryciformes > Melamphaidae > Poromitra > Poromitra crassiceps. The sequence goes on along the minus strand of NC_139631.1, from coordinate 22,039,094 downwards.
GTGTGTGAATGTAGCCTATCTAAACCCAGGCCAGTGTGCAGAATGTAGCCTATCTAAACCCAGGCCAGTGTGTGAATGTAGCCTATCTAAACCCAGGACAGTGTGTGAATGTAGCCTATCAAAACCCAGGACAGTGTGTGAATGTAGCCTATCTAAACCCAGGCCAGTGTGCAGAATGTAGCCTATCTAAACCCAGGACAGTGTGTGAATGTAGCCTATCTAAACCCAGGTCAGTGTGTGAATAGCCTATCTAAACCCAGGCCAGTGTGTGAATGCAGCCTATCTAAACCCAGGACAGTGTGTGAATGTAGTCTATCTAAACCCAGGACAGTGTGTGCAGGCAGCCACCTCGGAGACACAGCGCATATTTGGGCGCTGAGTGTTGCTCACAGGGTAAGAAAAGAGCAGAACTTACCTCATTAATTTATCTAAACTGGGAGCAGATGTATTGAAATGATTGCTGTATACACACAGCGATGATGTGACTGTTGGAAGAGACAGAAGTGTAACATCAGACCTTGTGGGTTTGTGTGTGTGTGTGTGTGTGTGTGTGTGTGTGTGTGTGTGTGTGTGTGTGTGTGTGTGTGAGAGAGAGAGAGAGAGGAAGAGATAGAGAGATAAAGAGTGAAAGACAAGAGGATATATGAACCATAGACGAGTTATGTTAACTTTCACCCGATCATGTCTCTTAGTTTCAACTGTTATTTGTGCAAAGACTACAGTTTCCCTCCTTGTGGTGAAGTGACTACAGCTTAAAGCACAGGCACGCCACACACACCACACACACACACACACGCACACACACACACACACACACACACACACACACACACACACACACACACACACACACACACACACCGTACGCACACACTCACACGCACACAAGCATCATACAGCAAGTTTATAATCCTGTGGTTTGTCATGGCCCAAATAAGGAAACCATGAAACAAACCCTTTGCTCTCTGTCTGCAAAAGCTTCTGATTCCCTGTTGTCTCCCTTCTCACCAAACGTTCCATCTGGCACCACAGTTTCTGTGACTGTGTGTACGTCTAATATGCACCTTTGTGTGAATATGCGTGTCCACTCTCCTGACACTATATTATCTCCCCTTGGCCACTTTGCCCATTTTCAAACAACTTTGCATCATTAAATCATCATTTGCCAACAACAACATAAGCTTCAGGTTGCATATGGAGTCTACACTTTTCAGGCCCTCCTTAGAAACCTAATGTATAAATGTATCAGCAGACTAAATATGTCCCAGAATGCCATCATAGTACTGCTAACCAACCCTGTTTTTAGTGCTGTGAGATACAACTCACGAATGTGGTCCTATTGGTATAGGTGCATTCTATAGATCTTAATTCTTTCTTGTGTGTTTTATTTTTCTAAAGTGTTGTTCATGTATGTGTTTTTCTATGGGCCTTGTGTCTGATAATAAAAGTTGATTGATTGATTGATTGATTACAAAATCAGTAGTATATTATGCAAATTAACAATGTTTACCTTCCCTCCATCTTGCCTGGACTGAGAGCTTCCCTGTTCATTCGCAGAACTTCCTGCTCTAAATGATGTCATAATGATGTCAAATGATTTCATAATGATGTCAAATGATGTCACAATGATGTCATTTGGACCAGCAAGTTCTACAAATGAAGGTAGAGAGAGCAATAATGATAGTGATAGTAATAGTGATAGTGACACCATGACAAACCTGCTGACATCATTATGACATCATTTGGACCAGGAAGTTCTGTGAATGAACGGGGGGAGCTCTCGGGCCGGGCAAGATGGGGGGGAAGTTGTTTGTTTGTTCATTTGCATATATACTACGGATTTTTGTAATGATACAAAAAAATATAAATAATATACAAATAAAATAAAAATACAAAGAAAATCGGCAAAGTTGCCTTTTAACCTGAGGCCAAATCACTGTCTCTGGCTTCTCCGGCCTCCGCATGTCACTCAGCATTACTGCAGGCTGCGCTGTTGGCTCTGGCACAGGCCCTGTGATGCAGCAGCCTCACTGCGGGTCAACTTATCTGGGTGTGTAGTGAGAGTCCATGTTATTGCTGAGGCCCGGCTGGCGGTGTGGTGTGGTGGGCTGAGATGTATTTGGGTTGGCTGGCGGAGGGCTGAAGCATGTTTGCCTACCGGGGCTGAAGACTCCGCAGGGGGCCTGGCTAATCTGCTCTACCATCCGACAGCTTAATTAGTGGTTCACTGGTACGCTAGCTCGCATATAAGTGTACACACACACGCGCACACACACACACACACACACACACACACACACACACACACTGGGGCATAGCTCGTTAGTCTAATAAAGAGCCATTAGAAGGTTAAATGTGGGTCTCATTAACGATGAGTCATTTGGTGTATCATGCATAATAAGCCTGGTGTGATGCTGATAGCTGCTCATATTGATGCTGATATATCAGCTGCTCATATTGCCGCCGAACTGAAGAGCACAGTCAGTCGACTTGTGCGATGTCAATTTGCCCTGACGCAGCCCGGCTGGGATTTGGCCGGCCCCCTGCTGTGAGAGCATAAACGCCACCAGAAGACCAAGACGACCACTTCAAGTCACTGTGGGCTTATATGTCATTACACCATCGTGTCTTGATAGTGCGCGCGCACGCGCCGCACTCTGTAAAATTGTTTGAGATGATTTTGACGAGCGGTGATCTGAAGGGGCTTTAGAGAGGAAGAGGCCCTGAGACGGATAAGCTGTGTGAAGAGGGGGGTAGATTAGCTTGAATGGATTTGGAAGCCCTCTTGGATGCTTGGACCGAAGGACTGTATGAAAATGTCAGAGATAATAATTTGACTTCTTTCGTTTCGAGAGAACCCTCTCCTAATGCCTTTACCATCTGCTGGAGAGCGGAGCAGGAGACTTCCATCATCCATGAGAGGGAGAGAGGGAGGGAGAGAGGAAGGGAGAGAGGGGGGAGAGAGAGAGGGAGGGAGAGAGGGGGTGGGAGAGAGAGAGGGAGATATTTGAGAGAGTGCTTTGGCCTGCCATAAGGATACACTTGCTATTTCCAGACCTCATCAAGCTCTATTTGATCCAAACAGTGCTCTTGTCTTGACTTGCACTCTAATAACATTATTCTCCTGGTCACGGACACATAAAGAACAGATGATCGTGAGCCATAAAGGGGAAAATCAGTTTTCAAAAAGGAATTAAAATATTGGGGCTGCCAATGTTTTGACTTAGTGGATAAAGCCTCCAGGCAACTGAGGGGAGAGGGGGAGAGAAGCTGTGTGAATGTCAAACAGCAGACGGCTTTAGTGAGACATGGATTAGCCATCTCAACCCTTGTTCTGAAGAATTACAGTATTACCTAGCACCGCCCAGCCTACTATAGTGAAACAAAGTGCTAGTTGTCTATCAATTAGAGAGATTCTCTCCAGAGGCAGAGATTACTGTTAGAAATAAGCTCTCCCTATTACACTGACTGATCATCTCTCTCTCTCTCTCTCTCTCTCTCTCTCTCTCTCTGTGTGTGTGTGTGTGTGTGTGTGTGTGTGTGTGTGTGTGTGTGTGTGTGTGTGTGTGTGTGTGTGTGTGTGTGTGTGTGTGTGTGTGTGTGTGTGTGTCTCCCCCCCTTGAGGTGGACGTGGGTATTTTAGCCATGTTCAGCTAATACATATTTACTGACTTGACCTTTCTGTCATAAGTCACATGTTCAGGTCATCATGTCATTTCTAGTGTCAAACTTTGCATAATTGATTTTCACTAGAATTCCAACCATAAGTAACACACTAAAGTAACATGACTATTTTGATCATGCGTTCCATACACTTTCTATAATAAAACATCTAAAAGTGTGACGACTCTCCCACTCTCCTGGTCCTGTCGTGCAGGAGCCTGGTGTTGGGGTCACTGTACTAAGTATTTTTTAACATGGCTCTTTAAGCATCCCTTTCCAGCGGTATAGCTGGATTAATGTGGATATATTTGTCATTTGTAATATTGTTTTTACACGAGTTTGTGTTCATCTCTGTCGCACCCTCTTAACTGCCTCATCATCACCACGTACCAGATGAGGCAGCAGTGTCTGATCCTCATTGGAAATGCAGACCTCACTTATCCCTGCCTGGTTATTTATAATGTTTTCATTGTTTATGCATGGGCTTGTTTGCATGTGCTTGTGTGTGTGCGTGTGCGTGCGTGTGTGTGCGTGTGTGTGTGCGTGTGTGTGTGTGTGTGTGTGTGTGTGTGTGTATGGTTGTGTGCGCGTGCGCGGGCGTGTGTGCTTGTGTGTGTGTGTGTGTGTGTGTGTGTGCGCGTGTGTGTGTGTGTGTGTGTGTGTGCGTGCGTGTGTGTGTGCTTGTGTGTGTGTGTGTGTGTGTGTGTGTGCGGGCGTGTGTGCTTGTGTGTGTGTGTGTGTGTGTGTGTGTGCGTGCGTGTGTGCGTGCCTCCGTGTCTGCAGTTTTGTTTTGAGTGACACCCTGTCGCCGCGCTCACAGGAGGACTTGCTAATTTACTATCTCTCAAACAGATGTCACGTCGCTCTGCATCCCCCCGCATGCAAACACACAAACACACGTCGCTACCAAAAGCCGCGCACATCTGCCCATACGTGCTTAAATCAGGCATCAAGTTGTCAACTGCCGTCGTCGTCTCTAGATGAGCCTCGGCTCCGCCGTTCGCAGGAGGATTTGCAGAGAAGCACCTCAGAGGCGTGCAGTGAGTTGTTCAGTGTGTGAACATGGCATGACCTGCTACTGCAACTGAGCCAGCTGGGCACTGAAGACACTGCTACTAACAGACACAGAGACAGAGGAGTTAATGTATGAATTAATGAATGTGTACCACGTCGCAAAGCAACATGCCAGTGAACTGCTCAATCTTCTGCCCCCTAGTGGTCGCTTCTCCATCACCACACAGTTATTCTGCTGTAGAGGTTTGACCCTTGACCCCTCAAATCCCCACGTCTGAGGCTTTCCTACAAACATATAGCCTACCAGTCTGTCCAACAAGAGCAGGTCTCTCATTTCATCACACATATACACAGTTTTTGTACGATATATATTTCCAGCGTCCAACAAAAATAAAGAAAACAAGTCGTTATTGGAGGTGACAGGTCATTATTTCAGTCACAAAATGGGTTTTTCACGTTGGACGACTGAGCATGTCACGTTGCTAACATATATTGTCAGAAACTACCAAGATTGTATGCTTTATGGTGCCTCTAGGTGTGTGTGTGCGTGTGTGCGTGTGTGTGTGTGTGTGTGTGTGCGTGTGTGTGTGTGTGTGTGTGTGTGTGTGTGTGTGTGTGTGTGTGTCATGAAGAGTTGGTTTGGCAGAGAGCCGTGCAGCTGGAAGCCATCATAGAACCAATTACTTTCTGTCTTTTGCTCTCCTCCGTTCTCCCTCTTTCTTCCCTTCTCTCTTGTTCTCTTCATCTCTCCCTTCTGCTCCCATTTTCTCTGTCTGTCTGTCTGCCTGTCTGTCTGTCTGTCTGTCTACCTGTCTGTCTGTCTGTCTACCTGTCTGTCTGTCTGTCTGTCTGTCTGTCTACCTGCCTGTCTGTCTGTCTGTCTGTCTGCCTGTCTGTCTGTCTGTCTGTCTGTCTGTCTGTCTGTCTGTCTACCTGTCTGTCTGTCTGTCTGTCTGTCTGTCTGTCTACCTGTCTGTCTGTCTACCTGTCTGTCTGTCTGTCTGTCTGTCTACCTGTCTGTCTGTCTGGCTGTCTGTCTGTCTGTCTGTCTGCCTGTCTGTCTGTCTGTCTGTCTGCCTGTCTGTCTGTCTGCCTGTCTGGCTGTCTGGCTGTCTGTCTGTCTGTCTGTCTGTCTGCCTGTCTGTCTGTCTGTCTGTCTGCCTGTCTGTCTGTCTGTCTGCCTGTCTGTCTGTCTGTCTGCCTGCCTGTCTGTCTGTCTGTCTGTCTGTCTGTCTGCCTGTCTGTCTGTCTGTCTGTCTGCCTGTCTGTCTGTCTGTCTGTCTGTCTGTCTGCCTGTCTGTCTGTCTGTCTGTCTGTCTGTCTGTCTGTCTACCTGTCTGTCTGTCTGTCTGTCTGCCTGCCTGTCTGTCTGTCTGTCTGCCTGTCTGCCTGTCTGTCTGTCTGTCTGCCTGTCTGTCTGTCTGTATGTCTGTCTGCCTGTCTGTCTGTCTGTCTGTCTGTCTGCCTGTCTGTCTGTCTGTCTGTATGTCTGTCTGCCTGTCTCCCTCTCTGTCTCGGAACCGATAACTGTTTTCATGGTTAACCTCTATTTAGCTTTCAGTCGCATCCTTCCATCTCCCCGACGCTCGCCGATAACTCCAAGGCAACACATGCACATCGACCTCCACCTTTCCCCATCATCTCTATCTCTCTAACTCATAAAAGGGCCCTATATAAAAGGGCCCTATTATGCTAATATGGCCCATATTATTATGATGCTAATATAGCCCACTCCACTAGGAGAGCTTTGCATGATGATTCACAGTTCAAAAAACTAATTTATCTTGTACTGTCCCTTTAGCCCCTCAGTTCAGCCCCCCGTTTCACTCTTTAGCTGACAGCAGAAACTACTGTGAAAAAGAGTTGAACACTAGTGTCAAATATCTCAAAAACTACACATAGGCGGCAGGCCTACTGTAGCTTCTATTTTGACATTGTGAGTGTGAGCAAGTAGCTGGAGGGTTTGATGTAGCTAAGATATGTGTGTCAAAGTTGTGTGAACTGTCACAGTTTTAGAAATTGTGAATTTAGTAAAAAATTGCAGCCTGTACACACACCCTGTGTTCTCATTCAAATATCGTAACCTCACGTTCAGAGCATAGTGGAAATCCGTCGTTTTTTTTTTTTATTGGGATAACTTTCACATACGTTTACCTCATTATTTTGAAACTTTGGCCATATGAATGTTGTAACAGTAGGGTATATACATATACATTATGACACAAAATATGGAAAAGCATAATCGGTTATTTTTAAATGTGTTTCGTTTTTTTCTGAATTGCTCCTCAACTTGCTCATTATAACATATTGATTCAGATGTGCAGTGTTTGTAGGCTTGCATGGTCTGGCCTTGCCTGGCCTGGCCAATGCAGCGCACCGACCAATTTACAGTAACATGTTGAGCTGCAACTCGTAAGTCAAGGGTGGCATGAACGTAAACACTAATTACTAAGAATGTGACACTAGAGAGAGAGAGAGAGAGGGAGAGAGAGGGGGGGAGAGAGAGGAAGTGAGAGAGGGAGAGAGATGGAGAGAGAGAGGAAGTGAGAGAGTTAACAGTGTAAACAAATGAGGAGTGTAATGAGGATAAAGCACCGCCGTGAACAAGTGAGCCTTTGTCTTCATTCATACCTGCTCTCTCTCTCTCTCTCTCTCTCTCTCTCTCTCTCTCTCTCTCTCTCCCTGTCTCTCTCTCTCTCTCTCTCTCCCTGTCTCTCTCTCTCTCTCTCTCTCTCTCTCTCTCTCTCTCTCCCTGTCTCTCTCTCTCTTGCTGTCACAGAGGGCTAAAACAAACCACACACACACACACACACACACACACACACACACACACACACACACACACACACACACTAAACGGCTGTATCGTGTTTGGGTTTCTGGGAAGTGCAGTTTATTGAATGTTAAAGAAGGGAAACAGAATCCAGCACTTCATTCAGAGAGAGTTCAGAGGCGGCTCTGCCAAAGCAGCTCTTTCCCTCCATATTCTCCAGCAGTCCGCTCTGTTGCAGAGTCGCTTTTTTTGGGACAGAACAGAACCAAAAAGTTGCACCAAATAAAAGTGGAATTTATTATCTTGGGAGCATTTTTATTATTGTGTGAAACACAGGAGCTGGTGGAAAGTGAGTCTGAATGTCTTTGCCCCGGCTCTCTTCCCTACACTTTTTCTTTATAAAAACTCACTCAACTGCTTAATTTGTAAACAAACATGGTGGATGCCGAGTGAAGCCATCGGCCATGTTTGTTATAAAACCACCTTTACAAGTAGTCAATTAAGCTCAATGCTTCCTTCAGGAATTGTTGATTAATCTCTCACAGCACCTGGAAGGAATTGTGCAACGACCTTGGCTTGGATTCAAAATCAGAGAGCCTAGTCAGGCTTCTCCGGTGGATGTCAGTGCTTTCAGCACATCCCAAATCTTTGACCATTTTTGGCCATTTACTTCACAATGTGCAAAAATGTAAAGAATGCAGAAAAGTGTCTGGAAATGTCTCCATCAGCCAAAACACGCCAAAAAGTAGGTGGGCAAACACAAGCTTTTCCAGGGAGATGACACGAAGAATGTTTCCCCCATTCTGGATATTGAGTAGGAAGTAAAGCTTTTGAAAAAGGTTTGAAACCGTAATCCAAGTGTTTTGGATCATAACACATTTGCACCTTCATCTGCAAGCTAATTCCTTCATATATTATGTTAGCTGACTAATTAGCTGAATAATACCGGACTAATACTTAAAGGAACACTCCGCCCATTTTCAACCAGCTTTGTATCATTAGAACATCAGTAGTATATCAGAAAACTGTAAACGGTTTGTCTGTCATTTAATTTGACAGTTATTGAGTGTTAAAGTGTGGACCAGTGACATCACTGGTCCACACTAACTGAAATTAATAACTCATTAACTCAAATCAACTCTCAAACTGTAAACTGTTTTGAAGTCATTCATCTAGTTTGACAGTTATTGAGAGTTGATTTGAGTTAATGAGTTATTAATTTGAGTTAGTGTGGACCAGTGATGTCACTGGTCCACACTTTAACACTCAATAACTGTCAAATTAAATGACAGACTTCAAAACCGTTTACAGTTTTCTGATATGTGTTCCTTTAATAGCTTTGATTTCAGAATAGAAGTACAGTATGTAATCTAGTTTGTTTCATACATCAGAGTCAATATGACTGTATATGTACTGTATACAGTGGAAGTCCGAAATGTATAGGTTTAACACAAAATTTTTAACCACTCTACAGATTTCATGTTAACAAACTATAGGTCGGCAAGTCGGTTAGGACGTCTTACTTGTGCATGAGAAGTACTTTTTCCAACAATTGTTTATAGATTATTTAACTTATAACTCACTATCACAATTCCAGTGGGTCAGAATTTTACATACACTAGCACCCCATTTACACCTGGTTTTCAAATGTAACCTATATCCGGATGTTATCTGGATGTTATCTAGATAAGGAGAAATGCATGTTAATGGATAAGTTATCTGGATGTTATCTAGATAAGGAGAAATGCATGTTAATGCAAGGTGTAAATGTGTCGTGATCAGGATGTGATCAGGTCTGCCTGATCACATCTGGAGGTAGTCTGGCTCACATTGTGTTCAGATCTCTTTCACCCCATTTCCACCTGGTTTTCAAATGCGACCATTATCCAGATAACTTATCCGGATACAGGTTGCATTTAAAAACCAGGTGGAAATGGGGTGTAAGTTGACTGTGCCTTTATAAACAGCTTGGAAAATTCCAGAAAATGATGTGGCTTTAGAAGCTAATTATAAGTTAAATAATCTGTCTGTAAACAATTGTTTGTTAAAATAAAATCTGTACTTAGGCCTAAAAATGAGTTTTAATGACTTCAACCTATAAGTGTATGTAAACTTCCAACTTCAACTGTGCATCTTGTTCCTCACCTTTAGCACCCGTGGCTTCTGTTGCAAGTCTTTTTCTTCAAAATTAGCATTTTTATTTTAAGGAAGTAACCAGGATGCAGTAACCAGTGGGTCAGCAATTGTTGTGATGGACTAAGTCCTGAACGGGGTGTTTCCCTGCCTTCTGCCCAATGCATGCTGGGATAGGCTCCAGCTGTGTGACCCTGAGAGGGGTAAGTGGGTAAAGAAGTGGGAACAGCCAGGTAACCATGGTAACGGCCAGGTATGAAACTGCTGTGAGATGAGTTGGTCAGTAACAGTGTATTACCAGCTCACTTTTATGATTTTTGTTTCTATGCTCCCAGACTCAGTGACCTCTCTTCACCATGCAGTAGGCTACTCAGTCCCCCACGACTCAGATCTTGTAAACACCCCTTTTCCTCAGCTAGAAAGTTGCTAAAGTGAGAACAGGTTAAGGAAAGATCGAGAAAACAAATTAGAGAATGATAGAAAAGAAGAGAATGTCTCATTGTCCCAAATGAGGCCACTCACTCTGTTAAGAGAGGCAAATAGTGACTGTATGATCCAACATTACCCCCACCAACACACACGCACTGACCGACCGACCGACCGACACACACACACACACACACGCACACGCACGCACACACACACACACACACACACACACACACACACACACACACACACACACACACACACACACACACACACACACACACACACACACACACACACAAACACAAACACACACACACACACACACACACACACACACACACACACAAACACAAACACACACACACACACACACACACACACACACACACACACACACACACACACACACACACAACACACACACACACACACACACACACACACACACACACACACACACACACACACACACACACACACACACACACACACATGGATATGTGGCCGGGCGTTGGGCCAGATGCTCCAAGAGAAGGAAACTCACATTCTTGCGATGGGGAGTCATCAAGTATCAGGTTCCATAGACTCTGGCAGAAGCTGGGACCCCCCCCCCCCCCCCCCCACACACACACACACACACAACCCACCCCCCCACCCCCCGCGCGCGCACACACACACACACACACACACACACACACACACACACACACACACACACACACACACACACACACACACACACACACACACACACACACAGAAACAAATACACGAGTAGGGGCATACTTGTGGCCCCTTCCTTTGTGTGTATATATGGTGGTAGAATGAAAAACACTGACATGCCTCTGCTGTCTTGTCAGCTCTTTATAAGGAAGGGGAAAGGTGTGATTGTGAATGCGGCTCGGCCTGAACAGGAGGGTAACTGACGTCTGTTTTTGCAGGAGTTCACTGGTTATTTACTACTAAATAGCCGAAAGCCCTCAGCGTACTCGGTCCTATACTATAAGAGGCTTTCTATAGCCGTGGATCCAAAGGTGGTACATGTATGGTTTGTTTCATGCACATGCAGGTAGGCCGTTCCTGTGTGAGGTCCACAGGTCAGGTGATCTTATGGAAGAGGAGGGAGAGGAGCAGGGAGACACAGTGCTGATGTGCAGTTCCCTCGCCTTCCACTAGATGGCAGCATCAAATTGCTTTCCTCTTGCCTACATTGCACTCACTACATAGTGTTGCTGCTACCCCACCGGCCCCCCCCCCCCCCCCCCCCCCTCCCATGGTGTTTACAGCGTTGCAGTAATGTATTACGATGCAGTGTTGTCAAATCATGCTCTTTCCTTTGTTTGTTTTGTATTGTGTGAATGCATGGCTTTATGTGCTTGTCTTTGTATGTGAGCTCACTAAGACAAATCCCAATCAACTTGTTGACATGGCAAATAAATATTGAATCTTGAATCTCTTTAACTCATATGTTGTTGTTGGTTCACAGACCAATGCTCTGAGATCTGAGATGTATGGTTTTTAATACATTTGTGTGTTTGGAATGTTGCATTCAACATATAAATAAGGGAAATCAACCAGGTATATTTTGTAGCAAGGTACTTCTGAAGACTGTGATTTGAGAGCTACAAAACTAAGTTTGGATTTCAGAATAGATGTGGCATTTCGAGGACTCACTTTACCGCATAGAGCTACTGGCACACTGCTGTTCTGTCAGGTTGACATGAATTGACAAGAATGAATCAACATCATGTTCGCCCGAACACGTAGGCTACAGGAAGACAGGTGCAGTAGGCCTATAATGACTCACTTCACCATAGCTTGTGACTGGAGGGAACTGATTTCATTCAGACCAACAAAATCTTACAAAATCTCCTTTCTGTCTGTTATGGTAAAGTGGATGACTAATTCTCACTCAACAAGTATTATGGCTTTCTGTAACATTAATAAATAAATATGTATAAAGTAGGCTATACGTGGTATAAATACACCTTATACCAGGATTTGTACTGTACAAAACTAAAACATCTGATTGTATATTTAGCTTGGTGTTATATCAAGTTATAAGAATGATGATATGGTGAGAAAGAAGTTACTCCCGCACACTGTCTCCAAATGCAAATAAAAGTTTAATAGAATAACGTTTCGGTCATCACGACCTTCATCAGATTCATTTTTGGTAGGTGTGCGAAAGCCTTTTCTCCTCAAGAATGATGATATGAAATGATGTACTAGTTTCCCAGTATTTGAACAGCACACTGAGCTACTGTACATGTGCATGTAGGCTAATGGATACCTGACAATGAGTATAATCACTACTTCAAATGTCTCTATCTATCTATCTATCTATCTATCTATCTATCTATCTATCTATCTATCTATCTATCTATCTATCTATCTATCTATCTATCTATCTATCTATCTACAGTATCTATCTATCTATCTATCTATCTATCTACAGTATCTATCTACAGTATCTATCTATCTATCTATCTATCTATCTATCTATCTACAGTATCTATCTATCTATCTATCTATCTATCTATCTATCTATCTATCTATCTATCTATCTATCTATCTATCTATCTATTTATCTATCTATCTATCTATCTATCTATCTATCTACAGTATCTATCTACAGTATCTATCTATCTATCTATCTACAGTATCTATCTATCTATCTATCTATCTATCTATCTATCTATCTATCTATCTATCTATCTATCTATCTATCTATTTATTTATCTATCTATCTATCTATCTATCTACAGTATCTATCTATCTATCTATCTATCTATCTATCTATCTATCTATCTATCTATCTATCTATCTATCTATCTATCTATCTATCTATCTATCTATCTATCTAAATTTGGCAATGTGGGCAATGTTCTGTCTGCTGCTCTCTGTCTGTTTAAATGTTTTGTGCCAGCCACAGCTATGCCATTTTATGTGCGATCTGGCTGAAACTTTCAGGGAGTGTAAAGAGCACCGATGCGGGTGACCTGACCAAGCCGGATTTTTTAATTAGGGCAGATTAATTGCCCTAATGCTGATTTCCCTAAGGCTGAGGCTATAGTTCAGTGATGATGTCATCAGTGATGATGTCATCAGTGATGTCATCAGTCTGAGGCTATACAGTAAGTGATGGGAATATAATAGAATCGGGAGGAACCAGACGGAGACGATAGCTTCCACCCCTGGGCTGTGCGGGTGACCTGACGGACCTGTATTTCTTAATTAGGTGATTGCCATAATTATGATGCACCGTGGTCATCAGTGATGTCATAAGAGCAAGTGAGCCTGCACAGTGGGCGAGCTGCATGGTGGGCGAGGGAACAAGTGAGCCCGCACAGTGGTCGAGCCGCAGGGCGGATGAGGCTGCGCAGTGGCCGAGCTGCGTATCCATGCTGCAGGGCCAGCTGCGAGCCTAGGAATCGCGTGAGAGATGCATAGTTTTATCAAATAAAAGTATAGTATTATATAAGTGATTTTCTTTGCTCCAAAACACCACTTTCTCTTTTTCAGGTCGCTGGCATAGCTATATTTTTCAGCACATCATACATCCCAATATGGTATATACATTACCAGTCAATTTATATCTAACTGTAGACTCAAAGTGAGACTGGTTGATCATTTAAACTGTTTTGAGATTTGTCTTCTCTAAAGAGGAAATATAAATTCACAAAGTGTATGCCTACAGGTGTGTTTAGCATTAGGTAACCTATAACTTCAAATGTGAAGTGATCCATTCAGGGTCACATTCCTACGTTCACAAACGTGAAAAACAAAACGTGAAAACATGCTACAGGGTTGTGTTGCTTTGTCCTCACACCAAAAGAATCTACAGAATCTCACTCTGGTCTTTATACGTGACACCATGTGCTTGGTGCTCACCCAGTACATCTCTGCTGCTCTCCAGGAAAATGTGGGCTAAATATTCACAGAAATATTTCACCATACCTGTTTGTTCTTCATTCCTCATTTTATGAGAAAACTATTTTGTTTGGAAGTCTCTCGGCGGCCCTCCTCCTCATCATCTGTCTTCTCCTCTTTCTCCTTCGGCGATGACTAGATGTCTGCAGTAGCCATAAATGTGGCCCATTAGCTCTGTTATACAACTATACTGTCATTGTGTTTAATGACCAAGTAAATGCTACAGGAACAAACACACCCGTCAGTGCTGATGTTATCACATCCGTCTCCGTGTGTGTGTGTGTGTGTGTGTGTGTGTGTGTGTGTGTGTGTGTGTGTGTGTGTGTGTGTGTGTGTGTGTGTGTGTGTGTGTGTGTGTGTGTGTGTGTGTGTGTGTGTGTGTGTGTGTGTGTGTGTGTGTGTGTGTGTGTGTGTGTGTGTGTGTGTGTGTGTGTGTGTGTGTGTGAGTTGACCTGAGTGACATGGCAAAAGTTGGCCTTTGGCCTTCGACTGATGTCTTTGTAATTAACTGTTCATTACAAAGACAGAATGCAGAATGCTTTGTTCATAATGAACAAAGCATTCTGTTTTAAAAGCTTCGCTAAAACGTGAAGGTTAATATGAGCAATGTGACTTTGCTCAAGTCACGGTGTGTGCAGTGACTGAGCGTCGAACTTCTGTCAATCTAACCTTTTTATACTGAGAAACAATGAAGTGGAAAATCTACTGGTTAAAGTTTACAACAGCCTTGGTGCCAATCTCTGGCCATCAAGATCAGAGGCATCATAGCGTAAACGTATGATGATGATATTTCTGCTACACTTGAAATATGTGTTAAATTTATTTCAATTCATTAGCAATCTGTACACACGGGTCCTGGGAGGCTAGAAAGATGTTTTGCAGCCTTATTACTGTAAAGGTGTGATTCACGAGCCAAGGACCACACCATGAATGCAAATAAGGATGTTTCTCTAACAGATATGAGTGAAGAGGAGACTGCCATCAGTGGAGGATGGAGAGATATAGGCACCAGCCTTACTCCCGTGCACGTTACAGATGCCCAGGCGGCCCTGTATCAGAGAGGAGTGGAGAGAGAGGGAGGGGACGGGCAGGTAGGCATTTAGAGGAATAGCACCCTGCAGGCATTGAGAGGAATAGCACATTGCACCCAAGAATGAACAGTCTGTTGTCATTAGCTGACCCTCATGCCAAATGAAACGGGTCCAATAACACACAGGGAGGTTGCCAAAACAACTTTGTAGCAGCCTTCTCCAAGACTGCTGAAGTCAATGAGGACCCAGCACACAGCTACAAAGAGGAGGGCGCTTACCACCACTGACTGATGGAACGGATTAAAGGAGAATGGACCCTTTTTGTTTTGTTTTTTAATGTAGGCTATAATTAACTAATGTGAGCAGACATTTTTGAAATCGGTGTCGTATTGACCAAGATCACAGCTGCTTTGCCCGCATGCCCCTCCTGCCTCGGCACCCTGCACGGACGTTCACTAAATAAGCCTATTTTTTGCAATGGACACAGGCTCAGATTGTTATTGTAAAAGAGAGAGAGAGAAAATGGATGCTTGTTTTACCTTGCAGTAGCTTGAGATTGTGATTCACTCCCTCCTCTCTGCTTGTTGCTCCTCTTTCATGCCCGGCAGTTTGTATCCATATTGCGTTACTCCGGCTAAAATAAATACAAGTGGCTATCGAATTCAAATGCATCGTCCATATTCTCGAAATCAGGTAAATATTCAGTCATAACTTAGAAAATCCTTCAGCTATGCTTTCTGTTAAGTTACTCCAAGTGAAACATGGCGCTCCCGGCTTGTGGCTTGCTCCACTATAGCTGAGTTTTCCTGCAACAACGCAACTCTCGTGAGACTCTCGCGAGATTCCGGTCCCACACACAGTCCCAGGATCTGGGATCAGCAGGCCTATGGAGGTAGATAGAAGCGCTTCCAGTTATCTCTGTATCATATAATAACAATATGAGCCGGTGCGTGGCAAAAAAGAAAGAAAAAAAGCTCTTTACAGGACGTCGATGCCCCATGTGCCTCTGATCTAGCCTGTTGCGTGGCTGGATCAATATTGCATCAATTTAATAAAAAAGGTCTGCTCTGATGAGTTGGTTAAACATGGGGAAAAAAGTCCAGGTTAAAAAATATCAAAATTCTCCTTTAAACATGGGTCCACGTATGTCAAAGGACCTGAGCCTCCTCAGGAAGTACAGTCGGCTCTGGCCCTTCTTGTAAATGGCCCTGGTGTTCCCACTCCATGCAGTCCAGTTTGTCATCCAAGTGCACTCCCAGGTACTTGTAGGTCGACTGCACCAAGTCCAGATCCTCACCCCCGATGGAGACAGGGTGACAGTGTTTCAGTGCTGTTGAAATCCACCACCATCTCCTTGTTATTATTGTTGTTGTTGTTTTCTCCAGCTTCATGTTGTTTTGGTTGCACCATGTGACAAAGTGATTGTGGTCCTGCTCCCGAAGCTATTCTGCATTCATGATTTTGTTTTTAAATATAGGCTACTATGTTCAGGATAGGACTATATTGTGTTTTGTGGATATAGGTTTGAAGTCCTCAGAACAGTAGCAATACTGGACGGTCCAGTATATTTGATTTTGAATTAGAAGAGCTAGTGTTATCAGGTCCAGTCTGTCTGATAACACTAGAGCTCTTCTAATTCAAATGAGGTTCCTGAAATTTGATTTTAAAACAGTATTTGGACAGAAATGTTCTTTTGTTATGGGGTTTTGTGCTATGGTCAACATCAGTGCTCAGAAGCATTAGGACTGTCCAGCATGAAGTACATAGGCCTAGTTATTGTAGCCTAGCAATCCCACAGAGAGGGAGAGCCATTCACATTCCTGCGTTTACTGTCTGGCACTAATATGCGTGTTTTGCCAACAGTGTAGTAGAGCCTTGAGTTTGACACAAATGATGTTGGCCATGCATGCTCTGTATGCACAATGTTCAGATCAGCGGCAAATTGTTGTGGATTGTTGTGAATCCTGATTTCACCTGACGCATACTGAAAACCACACGGAGAGGGTGCGTCAGAATCTTCTATCTCCTAGGCAATCTACCAACATCGCAACCTGGAATGTCAGGAACATGTGCGCAGTTGGGAAGACGTCAGTTATAGCAGAAGAGATGAGGAGATACAAGTTATGTCTCCTAGACTTGAATGAAACCAGGTGGCTTCAAACAGGAGAACTCAAACTGGCCAGTGGTGAGTCCATACTATACTCTGGACACCCGGGTGAAAAGGTGACACACACGGAGGGAGTGGGATTCACTCTCTCCAAAGAAGCACAGAGGGCCCTCATCAGTTGGGAGCCCATCAACTCCAGGATTATCATCGCAAGATTTAAAACCACCCAGAACAGAATCAAACTTCAAGTCATACAATGTTAGAAATCTTACAACAATTGGGGACCAGACATTAAGAAGAGGATGCAATTAACTTACCTAGGAAGTAGCTGTGGACAGAGGAAAATGTAAAGATAAGAATCGGGAAAGAAAGAAGAGCATTAACATCCTAAACAAGATCTTGGAAAAGCAAAAAATAACTCTCTCAAGACTAAGCTCAAAATCTTCAACTCCAAAGTTAAGACCGTAGCCTACTGCTGAATGGATCAGAACCGTGGAAGCCCGGGGGGTACGGTGGGGCAGTGGTAAGCGCTGTCGCCTCACAGCTCGAATGTCCTGGGTTCGATTCCCACCCGGGACGCTGTAAACGCTGAAGGAATGCGTGCCCGTTCGCATGTCCTCGAGTGCCCACTGCCCGGGTGGGGTCGTCAAAAGGGCCTTTCTGTGTGGAGTTTGCATGTTCTCCCCGTGCCTCCCGGGGGTTTCCTTCATATAGGAACCCCCTTCACCAAAACATGCAATATCCTGGTTGCTAATGTGGTTCCTCCTCTGGTCGTTAAGGGCGCCTGTTCGGAGGGAGGGGAACTGGTTGGAATAGCGTGAACCTCCCACGTGCTATGTCCTACCGGTGAAGCTTCCCCTGTCAGGTGAAAAGAAGCGGCTGGCTAATTGCCCATCTCTCGGAGGAAGCATGGAGCCAGTTTCGGCTCTCCCCAGATCGGCAGAGGGTGGAGTAGCAACCAGGATAAATAAATTAAATTAGCACTAAAGGGGGATAAAAATGGGATAACAAATCGGGGAAAAAAAAAAAAAAAGGAACCGTGGAAGCCCGCCACTAACATCCTCAACAAGCTGCAGTCATTCACTAACCACTGTATGCTTCCTGGGGATCTACTGGCCAAACACAATCAACAACACCAACCTGTGGAAACGCACCAAAGAAGAAACAATAGAAACAATGGATCGGCCAAACCCTCTGTTGTAGAATGGAACTTGTATCAACATCATTCTTCTCCCGCATTAGAAAACCAGTTGTGACATCAAAATAATAATGAAGCCAGGAGTCAGGAAAGTTGTCTCACAGAATTGTATTCAGCCAAAACATCTTTGCAAGTAGAAGAAAAAGCTTGCTTGTTTCCAGATCAGGAGCTCAGTACAGAATGACACACAGTCAAAGGCTTTATACTGTATTCTCACGTATCTCAAATAGTATTCTCACATATCACACATCTCTTCACAAGCTATGTTTTGACCAGCTCCCAGAGCAATGCAGGAGTCGAAAGAAGGGGGCGCTGTAGCCAAGACAGAAGTCCAGCAAGGCCACATCTCTGAGTGAGCTTGTCACTGTCCTCCACTCATGGCCAGAATGACATAGGCTGTCTGTCTATGTGGAATGGAATTTAAGAATGCAATGAAATATGTAACTATGTGAACCTGCGTCTGCATCTGTCTAGTCTCGCTGGCCAGCCTCCTCTCCCTTCCGTCCGAGGAGTCTGGCGCCGCAGGTCTCCATGGGTTTGCGATGGGCGGCGCTTAGCGGCAGTGCCCTTGGAAAATAGTTTCAAACAATCCAACTTGGCATTTTCAGCATGTAGCAATGAGCTAGCGTGTAGGTTTCTGCCCTTAGCTTGCTAGCTAGTTAGCGTTGTTTTCACTGCGGCGGCAGGGCACAATTTACAGCGACACACAGGGAGGAGGGAGCGCAAGCCGCTCTGATTGACATGGTCGGAGCCAATGACAGAGCTTGTAATAAGCCGGGAGCGGACATCCGGCAGCGACTGAAACAGTCGCTCCAATGGGAGAGCAGAGTAGAGCAGGGGAGGGTTTATCCCAGTTATGGAGACCTGCGGCGCCAGACTCCTCAGACGGAAGGGAGAGGAGGCTGGCCAACGTGACTAGCATCTGTCTTGGCGCGGGTTTTTGAAGGCAACTGAGCCCTGCAAGGGCACCATGACTCTTGTCAGACAGTCAGTCCACATCAGCAAGCTATCTATGGCTGGCCTGGCACTGTGAGACTACCTCCAATGTATGTAGGCTACATATTCTATCACAAATGTACTTGACTAAGAGTAGAAAGTATTCAGCAAAAAGCTCCAATTTGTAAAAAGAGAAAAAAGAAAAAAAAAGAAAAACGGAGAATAAAAATAAAATAATACAGTTTTTCACAATTGTTTAAACACATTTCCCTCACTTTCTCAAAACCCTAAACACAAATCTCAAAACTCACACACAAAATGCAAAATCCTACACTTCTCTTGCAAAAGCACACTTTGCCCTCAAAACAGTGTTAACTCTTCACTAAATGGTATTTTCTTTTCAAATGACAAACACATACATCATGAGTAGACATTTATAAGCACCCATTGAACACTGGTGTGCAGAATGGAAAACACTATAGTATGAATGGAAAACACTATATGAATGCTTTATCAGTATAGAATTATGCCTTTGCATGTTCAGTGTTACACTTTCACCTGTTGGATGTAAAATATTACCATATAATGTTTTTACGTATACTCAAATAGAAAACAACACACAATAATTTAACAACAAATATTATTTTATTTGTACCCAAAATGTGCAGTCTACTGTAAATCACAGCAAACAGGATGAAAACGGCATGAAATGAAAGAGATAACAGAAAATAGGCAATAAACAAAACAAAACAACTTGCCACCATTCATTGTTCTCCAAACAAACTACCGTAGGAGCTCATCTGTGACCCTTCTATAGCAAATTGCTGATTGCTAATTGCACAACAGCCTTTGGAGTTTAGAAATGTGATTGGCAGTGCGTTCTGTGTGAACACCAAGAGAGGGAATTCAGGAAGAGTGTGCAAGATATAAAGAATTGTGTGTAGTGTTGTGAAAAATGTGTGGTTTGGAATGGTAATCTGAGTCTAAAGCAGCAAATGTGCTTGGAGTTCAGCAGAATTGGTTTGGCAGTTGGTACATGAGTTTCAGGTTGTGCACATTGTGTCTGATGTTGCAATTAATGTGTTTACACAATTGAAAAACTGTAATAATAATAATAATACTCAAGTACATGTAACTGAGTAAACTTGAGTAGTACACACCTCTGGTGTTAGTGTTAGTGTGTGTGTGTGTGTGTGTGTGTGTGTGTGTGTGTGTGTGTGTGTGAGTGTGTGTGTGTGCACGCGTGTGCGTGTGCGTGTGCGTGTGCATGTGCGTCTGCATGCGTGTGTGTGTGTGTGTGAGAGAGAGAGAGAGAGAGAGAGAGAGAGAGAGAGAGAGAAACAAGGGTGTGACATGACATTCTGATTGTTGTCTCTGGGCACCAGAAGATGAGGAGGAGGGGTAGGAAGTGGAGGATGGGAGAAGTGGGGAGGAGAGGGGAGAGGTGGAGAGGAGAGCAGGGGGAGGTGGAGAGGAGAGCAGGGGGAGGTGGAGAGGAGAGCACGGGAGGGTGGAGAGGAGAGCAGGGGGAGGTGGGGAGGAGAACACAGGAGAGGTGGTGTTTCCTCTGTTGCTATAAAAGGTTCAGCCGAGGTCTTCCAAGTACAGCTTGAGAGAAGCTGGCAGCCATCGCACCGGGTACCGGGTCCCTGGAACATATGCCTGGATCACACTGCAGAAAGGTATGAACACTCACGACTTGCTGGAGCCTACACTTCTGTTTTGATCTCAGCTTGGGGCAGTAGAGCACCTTTGTTGGGGGCAGCACTTGATGAGTTATTCGTTATCTTTCTGTTTTGTTTAAATCAGTTTAATTTGAAAGTGTTTGGTTTGCTGCTGAGTACTGTACTTTCACTGAAACTAGTTTAGGTGAAAGCAGTAGTTCATGTAGTTCAGTGGTTCTGAACCTGGGGCCCGGGGATCACCAGAGGCCCTTGAGGGGCCTTCAGGGGGTCCCCAGCAAATTGATGAATTATAAACTTAATTAGATAACACAATTAGAGGATGTAGAAGAATGACTGTTTTCATCATAGTTTATCTGTTATCTCTCTACCTACAATGCAGATAGTCATGGACAAAATCATACCTGTGGGGGGTCTGTGGCTCTAATGTAGTCATACAATTAATTATGTAGTTGTTAATTGGTGGGAGTAGCTTGAACTCCTCTGGTGACAGTACTTTTTGGTACAGTGTTCTACAGTCTCAGCTGTTAGGTCAGCCTCTTACTGTCAGACCCTGCACACTTTAGACCAGGGGTGTCAAACTCATTTTAGTCCACGGGCCACATGCAACCCAATGTGGTGTCAAGTGGGCCAGACAATGAAAATTAATAATCAATAATAACCTATAAATGACAAAACCTCCACATTTTCCCATTTATCTTAGTGTAAAGAATTACAGGTACAACCCTACAACACATAGGGTTATCTCAGCTACCATCAAGCACATTATCTACTGTCTGTACTGTGCATTACAATCAGGGGTGTAGTGGAGGGTAAACGCACTTTGCCCACCCCTTTGAAATTAGGCAGATAATTTACTCACCTATTTTCAGATCAACTGTATCAATAAATGAGGGCAGACAACATGGGTAAACTACTCAGCTTGGATAGTTTACCCACCTCTGTATTTATCACTACATGGCAACTGTGCAATTCTCTATAGTCAAGCAAAGGTCATGAAAATAGCTGACTATTTAGTGATTAATACAGATCACATGAATAGGCAACTTAATATTTAACTTGCTCCTGAAACCTGGTACTTCTTAGCCTTAACAAGTGCATCACATTGGATTGAAGGACTTCTCAGTGCAATTTTCACACTTTGCAAAGTCATGCTTTGGGCCGCATTGGACCCTTTGGGGGGCCGGATCTGGCCCCCGGGCCGCATGTTTGACCCCCCTGCTTTAGACTGTAGGCTCACAAAGGTGTATATGTGGGAGTCCAGCGAGGGCAGGCCATAGAATTAGGGACATGTAGCTCGGATATGGAAAGTTAGGGAAAGTTCATGCAAGAGATCTTTCAGGAGAGACTTCAGATAACTTGTCCAAAGTATGGCACTGGAGCACACGGATCAAGTGTAGGAATACATTTTATTTACGTTATCGACGCCAAGTGCGTCTTCATCAGAGTCATGAATGATGACTCTGATTAAGACACACTTGGCTTTGGACAAGTTATCTGAAGTCTCTCCTCAAAGATTGCTCTCTTCTGAGACCACCGGACCAGCCTGCTGGGCTGCTTGGGTGGATGGACCTCATCCTGCAAGATATCTTTCATCTGAGAGATACAAAAACAACGGTTCAATGATTTTATTACTTTATTAATTCCCCAAATGTATTGATTAATTCAAATCTGAACTGAAATAATACACCCAGTATAATAGTGACCAAATCAAAAATCAAGTTATGAATGAATGAGGGATAAATTTAAAAAGCTGCCATCTGCATTTCCAACCAATCGTATCTCGCCCCCCGCTGTAAACAGCCACACATTTATTTTGCACATAATCTCACAAATATTGGCTATGTATTTGTGTCTGAAAGACATCACTGGTTCACAACTTAACTCAAATCAACTCTTAATAACTGTCAAACTATATGAATGCCTGCAAAACTGTTTGACAGTTTTTGAATATGCGTGAGATTACGTGCAAAATAAATCAGCATTGTTTTTCAGTGGAGTGTCCCTTTAAGGAATTTGATTATATTTTGCACTAATTCATACAGTATCAAGTAAAGGAATAAATGCATTTTCATTTGAATTTCAGAAGAGTTGACCAAAATAAAATACATAAAAAATATAAATTCTTGCCATAAGCAATGAAGAAGAATTAATGTGTCCCTGACTTCCCTCTTCTCCAGGATATTCAAAAGAATATTAGCTGCTCCACTTCTGTGCTGCTGCCCCAGAACTCTCACGCCACAGTTGCAGTAAGGAGGCGGTGTTATGCAATTGTTAGGGGAAAAAAGGAAAAGAAAGAAAAAGGAAAAAGGAAAAAAATCTGGAAAGTTTGGGAAACTTTTGGAATAAACATTAATTCCTTATTCCTATTGATCATAACTTTTACTGTATATCTTATGTTGTAATTTTCTTGCCATAAGTCCCAGTCCAGGATGTAAGAAGTAATGTTAGCAGAGAGTTTTTGGTCTTTTCTTAACTGACCTAATCCAACCCATCCTGAGTGGGTTAAACAGGTGGAAATGTCTGGCAGTGATATTCTGGTTTTGTGATGATGGGACTAAACTGTTTGCATTTTTACATAATTCAAATATACAGAATATTCTCTCTACAACAGCAGCTCCACCAACTCCAGCCCCTGATGGCAAAAACTCCTGTTCTGTCTCAGAATGAGAAGTCCCAGGGAGAGAAGACAGACGCTGTGCCGCCTGCAGGACCCACAGCCCTCCAGAGGGCCAGGGCACGCTTCCTCAAGGGGGTCTCCTACTTCTCTGGAGACATGAAGGTGTTTGGAAAATGGATGGAAAGTAAGAAAATACTGACCGCATAACTACTGTACTTGCATCAAAATGATCCCATTCGACAAAATATCAATTACCCCCCCCCATAAGAGCAATATAGAGCAGCAAGGTTAGATGAAAGTTATTGAGTCAAGATTATGATCGGAGGATATCCTGCACTGAGTTTACTGGGCTTCTCCCAAGTATGAATGTGTGTTTGGAGTCAATGGGCCTCGGCCACACTTGGGTAAATTCATTGGAAAGAGACATGGGATGGACTATGACAGGTGTAGATACACCGTATAGGATGGACTATTACAGGTGTTTATACACTATAGGATGGACTATGACAGGTGTATATACAGTATAGGATGGACTATGACAGGTGTATATACAGTATAGGATGGACTATGACAGGTGTATATATAAAGAGCTTCCTCCCACAAGCCATACGGAGCCTGAACTCCAAGTAGTTTTTATCTGAACTTTATTCAGACTCCTTTTGCACTACCGTACATATAAAGACATTGCACTTTATGGACAAGCACAGTTTGCACTACAACTTAAATGTCCCTTAAATGCACTTTAACTGTCTTTCATGTGGTTCTAACTTTTTTTTAACCCTTTAACTTTTTTTAACCTTTTATCATGTTTATTTCTGTATTCTATTTTTTTCTACTGTACAGCAAAGTCATGGGCCGAGGCTTTTAAATTTCATTGTAGCTTGCTGCATATGACAATAAAGTTTCCTTGATCCTTGATCCTTGATCCTCCTTGATCCTTGATCCTTGATCCTTGACAGGTGTGTATACAGTATACAGTATAGGAGGGACTATGACAGGTGTATATACAGTATAGGAGGGACTATGAGAGGTGTATACAGTAGAGAGTAGGCTGTAAGGAAACAGGCATACACCACATACAGTGTAAGCCACCAAGTAATGACAGGAAGTCTTAACACCTAAGCCATTGGTATGAAAACAATGAAAGAAATGTGGCCTTGAAGTCTCTGTCCAATAAAAGAGCATAGCTTTCAAAGCCTTGTCATCCTCATTGTGTGAAGTGGAAGATGTCTATCATTGCAGTCACTGAGACAGTATCTGATCGTGTGTATTTACTGTGCCAGTTTAAATTTGACTTTAAGTGACTTGAAAAACCAACAAAAATTGTTTTCTGCTGCTTCCAGCTCTGTAACCCTGAGCCTTACAATACTAAAACTCACAGAACACTCACTGTTGGGAGCCTATTTTAGCAGCTCTGGGAACCTGGCTGAACGTTCTCTCTCTGCACTGTTCTCTGTTTCCCTCCTACAGAGCAATTCTTCCTGCTGCAGCTGCTGGACTGGGTTTTGCGTGGAGCGGCCCAGGTGATGTTCGTCAACAACCCTCTCAGTGGGCTCATCATTTTTGGTGGCCTCATCCTGCAGAACTACTGGTGGGCCCTCAACGGCTTTGTAGGCACGCTCTTCGCCACCATATCTGCCCTCATACTGCGACAGAGCAGGTTTGAGCGCTCAACTCTTCTGACGCAATTCATGCAACATACTGTACACTATCCTGCAAATAAATAGTGTCATAAAATCATGCAACATACACTATCCTGCAAATAAATATCCTGCAAATAAATAGTGTCATAAAATCGCCAAAAAAAAAACATTGTGGAATTTACCAGTGCAAACGAAGCTTTGGGAGAAGGTATTTTATTTATTGTATGAGGCCCACAATTACATCTGTGAATTCAGCTCTCCAATAAGTTGACAAATGCACCTTCACTCACAGTTTCACTGCACACAAGATCTTACCCACTCATTTTTGGCCTTGCTAGGGGCTGTTGAGTCATCCACGGGTCTCCCTCCTGCTAACCCATTACTTTTTGTTTGCTATACATTTGTTTTTGTAGTTTCTGTTTATTTGTTGCTTTATTCACATCATCTTTAAAATCATATCATGTGTTTCTGTCAGGGGTGCAATAGCTGCAGGTCTGTATGGGTACAATGGCATCCTGGTGGGCCTGCTGATGGCTGTCTTCTCCAACGCAGGAGACTGGTACTGGTGGCTCCTGCTGCCCAACGCCTTCATGTCTATGATGTGGTGAGCAGCTCTATTTGTGCGTTTGTGGGACAGCAGGACTGCAATCAGAAATGTTTAGATGGGGGGAAATGGTCAAATGGTAGATTCATATCACAAGGGCTGGTATTGGCAAGGACCTCACGATATGATACGTATCACGGTCGCGATAGGATTATATCATGATACATTGCGATAGGATACATATTGCAATACTCTACATAATAGTGAAAATTAAAAAATAGAGCTGAAAATACAACTCGCTGTGTCCCACACAGGTAGTGTAATAATAAGTACATCACTTTATATTGATCATTTAGTGGACACATTGAGTCAAAACTACTGTGTTGAGTGTGTTACTGAACGCATTGAAATAAAAAGTATTCTTATTGTGTCACTGAACACACGGCTGTGGAAAAAATCTATATGGCAATATATAACGATATGTTTCTGAAATATCGATACAGTATTGCAGAAAGAAATATCGCGATATATTGCCATATCGATTTTATTGCACAGCCCTAGTAAGAAAGTGGATAAGGCTAAACTGAAAAAAATCTTATAATATATTGTTATATAATAAATTCATACCTAGAGCACAGGAGATTAAAATGCAGGAAAGTAGATAAGCGGGACACTGTGACCCAGTATGACCTGCCAAAGCAGTTCCTGCCAAAGCAGGTCATGATGACAAAAGACAAATGCTTAAAAACTTCCTAGAATAGAAATGCTTGATCACTATCAAGTCACATGACCGTCTAACTGGTCTCAGATCAGCGCTCGTATTCTAACAGTCAACAGTCAGACGTCAGTAAATCATGTTGGAAGCAAATCAACCTTTTTAACTATGTCGAGCAGATTGGCATCACCACACTCATGCTCCACACTGGCATATTTTGGCTATATCAACACCATGGCCAGATTTATAATATCAGAGTTATACTTATCTATATCAGACATCTGTCTGTATGTTTTCAAACGATCAATTTTGATTTAAATATCATATTTGTGCTTCTTGTGTCACAGCCCGATCGTGTCCAGTGCCCTGGCATCTATTAACAGTCGCTGGGACCTGCCAGTGTTCACTTTGCCCTTCAACATCCTGGTGTGTCTCCACATGGTGGCAACGGGCCACTACAACCACCACTTCCCCCAGGTCCTCATCCAGCCACGCTCCGAGCTGCCCAACATCACCTGGGCCAACATCGATGTAGCCAAGGTTAGAGACGGGCCGGGGTGCGTTTGTCCTTGTGTCATACTTATTGTCATACGTATTTGAATCTGTGTTTTGAATGTACAATAGGATTTAAACAGCGTGTCTGTATCTCTTCAGCTTTTCAGATCGGTGCCTGTGGGAATAGGCCAGGTCTACGGCTGTGACAACCCCTGGACAGGAGGAATCTTCATCATCTCACTCTTCATCTCCTCCCCTATCACCTGTGCCCATGCTGTCCTGGGATCTGCAGTGGGCATGGTCTCAGGTGAGAGGAGAGGGCTTGATGACAGCATAGGCCATATAGGCAACCAGGATAGGAAAAGTGGAAAATCAACGAATGCAAAAGTAATTCTGTATCTCCCAATTTTAAATATATTCAAAATGTCCTAAAGTTACTTCAATCAGAATGTACTTTGTATGATTGGAAACATAAACATATCTTTTTTGCATGCTTATCACATGAATCCAGCAGTTACTGAAGCTCACAAGCACTAATATTTTTCAATATCTCACTTTTTCAAGAAGCAATGGCAGAAATTCTTACATTATATATATCACCATTTATAATGAACACCGACATGATCCAAGATTATGTCTTAAATTGAACTTGACACTTCCTTAATGGCTCTCGTTAAAGCTTTGTGTGTATGTGTTGAAGGCTTGGCTCTGGCTGCTTCATTTGAGAGCATTTACTTTGGCCTGTGGGGATACAACTGTGTGTTAGCCTGCATTGCCATCGGAGGAATGTTCTACGCTCTCACCTGGCAGGTGCACCTGCTCGCCCTCACCTGTGGTGAGTAAACACACATCAGTGGATAGTACCCTGTACACCTTAAAACGCATGTAATTCAGATAGTATGATCACAGCATGCGTAACTATCGGCAACGCTGTAGTGGGTAACTAGGCTATATGTATATCAGGGTCATACTCTGTGCATGTCTGACTGTACCTCTACTCTTCTCCTCAGCTTTTTTCTGTGCATATCTCGGCTCAGCCATTGCCAACCTTATGTCCACAGTAAGTTCGCAACTTCTCTCAAAGCCCTTCCTGTATCAGCTCACGACAAACACAAGTTGCTAACTGCAAGTCCATGTGTCTTGTCATTTGCAGTTTGGTCTGCCAGCCTGCACCTGGCCTTTCTGTCTCTCGGCTCTCACCTTCCTCCTGATCACCACGGAGTCCAAAATGATCTTCAAGCTGCCGCTGGCCAAGGTCAACTACCCCGAGAAAAACCTGGGCTTCTACTGGAAGCTCAAGAAGCAGGAGAAAATGGAGAAGAAGGAGAAAGAGAGGAAAGAGAGAGAGGAGCAGCAAAAAGCTGTGGAAGAAGGAAATCGACTCGAGGAGAAAGAACAACTCAAGCTTCAGTTTGAAGGAAATTTAATAGACGAGAAGGAACATTTCAAGCTTGAGTTTGAAAGGATGGAAGAAGGGAAACTGATGAGTGGTGCATCAGAGGGCCAAAGCCAAGAGAAAGACTTTGTGTCAGAGGGACAGCAAGTGACTGAGGAAGAAGAAACAGCAAAAAAAGACACTGTCGCAAATTATGTTTAAAGTCCGTCTAAACACATTACACGTGTTACAGTAGAAAGGAGTTGCTGAAAACATGTGAAAAAAGTCTTAGCACTATCTAGCACTGAATTGTGGAGTTAGTTTTTCAGTTTTTCACCATTTCTGTGATCAGGATTTTTTGGGGCGGACCTTAAGAGAGGCCTGATCGGTCTCTTGATGATTATTCAATGGAGAGACCTAACATGCCCCCTCCCCTAACACTATAAAGACTGAAGATGACTGACACAGTAATTTCAAAAATGCATCAGAATGGACAGTATCAAGTTGTGCAACATGGGGGGGGAGTGCACTGGGGGCACTTCAGCAGACATGCGCCTACAGTTTCAAAGCAGCAAATACTTCAAGATTCAAGATTCAAGATTTTTATTGTCACTCCGTAGTACAAGTATCACGTGTGAAATTCTTGTGCTGTAGACTCCGTTACAACATAGTGCAAAATAACAGGGCATATAGGTGCAGGAAAACAAGAGAAACAACAAGCAATAACAGTAAACCAGTAAAAACAAGCCTGTTGCTTGTTGCTGCTTATTTCTTCATGAATTTGAAACCTAATTTTATACTTGGTGACATTTTTTATCGTTGAAATTTGGCTGGGTGGTTAAAAACTGTGGTACACATTTTTTGTTTGTTTCTTTAAATACCCCATTTTCTGCACTAACGTATGCACACACAGAGAGAGAGAGAGAGAGAGAGAGAGAGAGAGAGAGAGAGAGAGAGAGAGAGAGAGAGAGAGAGAGAGGGAGGAGTGGCTCGTATAGATGTATGAAGGATGTGAGTATAATGATTCTTTAAAAATGTTAATGTTCCTTCTGCTTGCTGGGGTTTATGGTAAACTTAAAAGAGTGGATGACTGCATGACTGTGTAACACATGTATATTGCATATATATATAAAGAAAAATAAAGGTATATAGTTTTTTAAATAAAAGTTCAATCTTGTCCATGACGCTTGATTCTTTTATTTTTTACATTTAATTTGGAAGACTTTCACATAGCAAAGAATACCAAGTGTGCTGTACGGAAGATGATAGGGCCACATGTGAAATATCTATTCTGCAGTGACGAACATGACACATTGCTGTTCAAAAGTTCACTGGACATTTGATTTGTCTAAAACTGGTGTTTTATCAGGAATTGTTTCCATGAATGACACAAGGCTTTATTTTCCTTGTCTTCTACATTCTATAATTTCTTGAAAGAACTAATTTGAGTACACTTTAACTAATTATAGTACACAACAATAATAATTGATGACCCCACCATTTGAACACTTTGTTAACTAATCTAAAGCTGTCGGCCATTCTGCCCACGTTAATCCCACGTGCCCAACGTACAGCCACAATGCGTGCCTGAGCTGATCTGGTAAGCAAGCCGAAATTGCACCGACACCGGCTAGAGTGAAACACTCAAGGCTGGCTCCATAGGGTCCCATTATAAAGTTACCCAGAATGCTTTTGCTTATGCTTATGCTCATTGTCATATATTTAGCCTTAAGTTAACCCTATTGCATGAAATAGAGAGCTAGAATAAGCCCACATAGGGTTTCTTGTCTCTACACATGCTTTTGTTGATTTTCTTTTCTCGGTTTCTGTTTTTTTAATGTGCAAATCAATGAATAAAATAAAAAATTTAATAAAATAAATTATTACTTCAACATTATGAAAATGTTTCAATGTGTATTGCTTTTTTATTTTAAATCTTAAATACTGGGGGTATTTATTTATTTATATAATTATTGGTATTTTAATTAGATGGGGTATATATTTTTGAATTTTATATGAATGAAAATAAAGTAATTTATATATTTTTACACTGAAACGCACATCTCTGTTTGGTTCATTTACTTGGACATCTTGTGGGTCTCTTTGTAATACCAGCTACTATGCAATTATATGGCTGAGTACCCCTTTCATTATGATTTCCATCCTTCACTTGAAGGAGTCCATGCTCCTCCTATCAGATCAGATAACCAAGAACATACATTTGTCGCAAATGCCAGACTGGGTTAAATTGGTAGTTGTTTGGCGATATTGCTCGAGCTGTAAACAAGGCTATCTAGGTGAGTACCAATTTGAAAAAAATATGTCACGATGAGTCCCCACGATGAAAATAGGGTCCAGGTTGAAAAAACGAAAACAAAATTATCCTTTAAGAGGCTATAAAGAACTACACACATCATATTAGATTAATATCATCTTTACTGTGCTGTTGCTTTACAATGATACAAAAAATAAATGTCTCCCCACATAATAGGCTATATATTCTGCATACAGTTCACATATGGCAGAATACTGCTGGATTAAATACAATGGCCCATCTACACACCAATAACACTTACAGTACAGGGGAGAATGCAAGTACACTCCCATCACAGCGTTACAATTTTGCAATCTGTGGAAGCAATTAAGCATGTTTCAATCAAAGGTGAAACAACACAGTATGATGGTTTATAGTGGGACGTCCATGCCTGCCATATTCACTTCAATAGAACTGTCCCCAAAGTCTATCCCCAATGCAGAATGTGAACACTGTGATGAGAGTGATGTCTCTTCCTTCTATATAGCACACAGAGAGGAAGCAAATTGTTGCATTTCTGATCAACTATGTCATATATCATGTCATTTATGAGGGCTTTAAAACATGAATGGCAGATTAATAGATCTGGGGGCCGGGGTTATTTTTCAAAAAAAATAAAAAACAATACTGAGAATCAGAATCAGAAT
Organism: Poromitra crassiceps; assembly: GCF_964638095.1. Lineage (NCBI taxonomy): Eukaryota > Metazoa > Chordata > Actinopteri > Beryciformes > Melamphaidae > Poromitra > Poromitra crassiceps. Next base: position 22,007,839 of record NC_139631.1, on the reverse strand, counting down.
CAGAATCAGAATCAGAATCAGCTTTATTGGCCAAGTATGCAAACACATACAGTACAAGGAATTGGGCTCCGGTTAGCTTTGTTCTCAAGTACACACAGAGTACACAAGTACACACATATAGAGAAAAAAAAAAAAGGAGAAAGAAGGTTACACATAGTCAAGGCGATCAAGGCAAGAATACTTTGTTGGACATAAGCAAAAAAAGTTTTTACATTGACTGCTATATACAATGTGGTGAGTGTGCTATATACAATGTAGTAAAGTGGCTATTTTTAAATATGAATATATTAGGGGATGTACAGTAGTGCAACAACGCTACATAGGTTTGTAAACAAGGCTTATTTATTTTTTTACCTTTATTTATACAGGGGGAGTCTCACTGAGAGCAATGCTCTCTTTTTCAGGAGCGCCCTGTTCACATTCACACACACACATTCATACCTGGAAGCTGCCCAGTACAACCACAGTTTCATCTGCTGGCCACTGAGCAGCTCCACTGGAGCGGTTGGGGGTTAGGCGCCTTGCTCAAGGGCACCTCGGTGGTGGTAATGAGGTAGGGGCACGCGCTGCCTTTTCACTTTCCCCACCCAGATTTATCCTGCCGGTCCCGGGGATTGAACCGACGACCTTCCGGTCACAAGCTCGCTTCTCTAACCATTGGGCCACCACTGCCCCCTTATACAGGGATTGCATTTTAAATATGAATATATAAGGGAATGTGCAAACAATGTGTACAGTAAAATGTGCAACAACGCCACATAGTTTAGTAAACAAGGATTATGCAGATATTACACGGTACACGGTACAGTTGTATGCCATTCAATGTGAACGAGGCTTGTGTTGACAGTGAACACAGTGAACATAAATTAAGTGAGTGGCTGGTTTAAGTGGTTTTAAGTGGTTTTAAGGTGTTCAACAGAGTAATGGCCTGTGGGTAGAAACTGTTTTTGCGTCTATTGGTTTTGGCGTGCAGAGCTCTGAAGCGTCTGCCCGAGGGGAGGAGTTCAAACAGGTCGTGGCCAGATGGGTCCGTGATGATCTTTCCTGCCCTTTTTTGACTCTGGAGGAGTACAAGTCTTGGATGGAGGGCAGGTTGGCACCGATGATCTTCTCTGCGGTCCTGATTGTCCGTTGAAGTCTGCGCTTGTCCTGTTTGGTGGCCGACCCAAACCAGACAGAGATGGAGTTGCATAGGACAGACTGGATGATGGCAGTGTAGAACTGTACCAGCAGCTCCTGGGGCAGTTTGTACTTCCTGAGCTGGCGTAGGAAGTACAGCTGTTGTGCCTTTTTGATGATGGAGCCAATGTTGGCCTCCCACTTTAGGTCCTTGGAGATAATGGATCCCAGGAACTTGTAGGAGTCCACCATAGACACTGTGCTGTTGGAAATGGTGAGGGGGGCAATGCAGGGGGGCTTTTCCTGAAGTCTACAATCATCTCTACAGTTTTGAGCTGGTTCAGTTCAAGGTTGTTTTGACCACACCAGAGGGCCAGGCGTTCAACCTCCTGTCTGTAGGCAGACTCATCGCCGTCTCGGATGAGGCCGATGACTGTTGTGTCGTCTGCAAACTTCAGGAGTTTGACAGATGGGTCCCCTGAGGTCAAGTCGTTTGTATATAGCAGAAATAACCAGGGTGAGAGCACGCACCCTGAGGTCATGACCTCGGTGTCCTCAATGCTAGTTACAGCCATGGTGTCCTCTTGTGCCCTCAGCTGACCTGCACAACATAGAGCTATTCAATTAGGAATGCAAGGCAATTTAAAAACACAATTTCAATCGCCTACTTTGTAGGAAGATGTACAGCTTGAATCCATAGATAATGAATAATCATGGAATATTTCATTACGTTTTTACAGCAAAAAGATTCTGTTCTAGCGAAGTTAACTACTACAGAAATCTCCTCAGAAACAAAACTGTTGATAAGAGCTCCTCCTCTGGGTGCAGCATTGGAACCAAGACAGTCATACCAAGCAGCCCTCATAGTGTTATCACGATGTGGCACATTTTCAACGTGTCATGTCGACAACTTTGTGATGAACTTTGTGAAGATAATTCACAAATGACAATTGACAAATGTTTCACTACACCAGTACAATCTGGCTCACATTCACATATATCTTTCCACAAATTGCAATAGTCTGATAGACGTGAAGTTAGCACCAAATTATTTTTTATAAGAACCTCTGGTCAGTGTAATATCCTCAACTTGCAGCACTGTCATGCCTGTATATGGGTTAGTAGTGTTTCCTTGTTCGAAGTCATGCATAACAATCAGATACAGTAGGCTATTCATGTTACTATGACCCACAGTTAAAACACACGGGTCAATCTTATGCCTACAGAGAGGTGGCGTGTGACTGTGAGATCAACTCTGCTGATAATGTCAATCTGCTCTCTACATTTAAGCTACATATTTTAAAATGGCTGATTTGCTTCCAGTATGTTGTGACAGAATGGGGTGAGCGGTGATTGAGAACATCTGATGATAGGCTACCTGAATGCATTAAAGAATCTCAGAAAAGGTGATCTGAGGATAGCCTCTGAAACCTTGAAGTTTATACGATCAGGTGATCTGATAGTGATCCTCGTTCAGCATTTCTCGTCCTCTCGGTAGATGTACGCATGCGTGCCCAAGTCCTTTGTCATGTGAGAACAATGGCCCCCAGAATATGAGGTCTTCTGGTTTGACAGAGCCCTGCTTATCTGCTTTCCTGCATTTTAATCTCCTGTCCTTGAGGTATGAATTTATTATATAACAATATATTAAATGATACCCCCCCCCACTACAACTCAGCATTCAACACCATAGTACCCTCCCAGCTGGTAAGCAAGCTCAAGGATCTGGGACTAAACACAGCAATGTGTGACTGGATCCTGGACTTCCTGACAGACCGCCGCCAGGTGGTGAGAGTGGGCAACCTCACCTCCTCCCCACTGACCATCAGCATAGGAGCGCCCCAGGGGTGCATCTCCAGCCCCTTCTGGTACGACCTCTACACCCACGACCTTGTGTGCGACTCAAACTTCGAACACCATTGTGAAGTTTGCAGACGACACAGCAGTCATGGGGCTGATCTCCAAGAGCGACGAGACGGCCTACAGAGAGGAGGTGGGGGCCCTGGAACAATGGTGCCAGGACAACCACCTCTCTCTGAACGTCTCCAAGACCAAGGAGATCATTGTAGACTACAGGACACAGCACACCCCCCAATCACCATCAACAGCACAGTGGTGGAAAGGGTGGACAGCTTCAAATACCTGGGAGTCAACATCCACCAGGACCTGACATGGGCCAGCCAGACCGCCACTGTTGTCAAAAAGGCCCAACAGGCGCTACACGGACTTAACCAGGCTAACACGGACTCAGGCGCCTGAAGAAATTTGGGCTAAGGCCAAAAATCCTCAGGGACTTCTACAGAGGCACCATTGAAAGCCTGCTGACTGGCTGCTTCACCACCTGGTATGGGAACTGTACCACCATGGACCGCAGGGCGATAAGAAGAGTGAGGCGCGCGGCCCAGCACGTAACAGGATGTGAGCTGCCAGAACTGCAGGAACTGTACAACCAGCGGTGCCTCAGGAGGTCCCTGAAGATCATCAAAGACACAAACCACCCCCACAACAGCCTGTTCTCCCTGTTACCCTCAGGGAGGAGATACAGGGTCCCAAAAGCACGCACAAATCGCTTGAGGGACAGTTTCTTCCCACAGGCCACAAGACTCCTTAACATACACAAATAGTGTAGTAGCTGTACTGTACTGTACTGTAGCTGCTACCATTACGTATGTCTAATGTTTAATTGTATGTTTAATTAGATATATGCTATTTGCACCTGTGCAAACAGAATGTTAATTATGTTTAAGTATGTTTAAAGTATGTCCATGCCATTTGCACCTATGTGCAGTGAATATGTCACTGTCTTTGTATCTTTGACTTGTCTTATCACTTTACTGCCTTATTGCTTGTTGTTTCTCTTGTTTTCCTGCACCTATATGCCCTGTTATTTTGCACTATGACGGAGTCTACAGCACAAGAATTTCACACGTGATACTTGTACTATGGAGTGACAATAAAAATCTTGAATCTTGAATCAATCTAACCTTTTAATAAAATAAATAAATAAAAATCCCCATCCTGCTCTCTCACACACACACACACACACACACGCACGCACGCGCACACACGCGCACGCACACGCACACGCACACGCACACGCACACGCACACACACACACACACACACACACACACACACACACACACACACACACACACACACACACACACACACACACACACACACACACACACACACACAACTGCTCACCACAGTAAAGACATGTTCTCAGTGTGGCTGGTATTTCTCTCTCCCGGGTGGTGACCCGGGTCCTATCTGAATTGTCATGATGACCAGGGATTAACCAGTGTTGACTAATTTGGTGTGAATTGACAAGAAAGGCTTGAACATGGGTCAAGTGACCCTGGCCCGATCGTGGTCATTGGTCTGCAAGTGATATTATTGTTACGGCCTTACGGGTAACTGTAACTTAAAGGAACAGTGTGAATTTCAGAGGATTTGGCAAATGGTATTTGCTGAATTTCAAACACTGTTCTTCTGTACAGGAATTACTTAGGGACAGGCCTTCCAGCAAAAGAGGCAGAATAATCCTCTACCTAAACCAGGTCTGATGAGACAAAGGCACCCTACCCTTTGTTCTAGTCTAGAATGGGAAGATGTAGTAGATGCAGAGTTGAATAATAAAGTTCCAGTTTACAGTTTGTGCCACGCGTATGTAACTCAATAACAGCTGTCAGTAGACCCACCGCATGCCAGTAAATCCACATAGATCATGTAGCCTCAGAATTCTAAGCTCAGATATTACATCAGGTGAGGTGAGCCATTACAGTTTGGAATGACAGCATAATTGTCGACTGTACTCTTATGTCATACGACTGATCTACTGTATGGCCCAACCCACTTGACACCATGACAACATCTAAGACTCCGTGTCTATCTACACATCTCCCCCATCACTTTCTCACTCATGTACTGTATCCACACAAACGTGCGTTGTTATTTTTCACTGCATTTTTCTTCACACATGGAATCTGTAGTATTTCCCATGGCCCTATGTGTTTGGTTTTGTGTCAGGCCATCTGAAGAAGTGTGCTCATGTGTTTTTTACACAGCTGCATGCTGTGGACTGTCCCTTATATAGTGCACTTTGGAGATAAAAGAAACAGTTGAAAATATTGAAATAAGTGTTGCTTGTGAATCACATCTATAACAAACTCCAATGGACCCTGATGATTCTAAAAGGGACTCAAGTTATGTTTCAAAAGACCATTTTCACGGTGGCCATTTTGTGTCTACAAGGCAGGATAAACACAGGTGTACCAAAACATTAATTGGGGTTTCCAACTTCCAGTCCATTTAGGTGTTCGAGTGCTGGGGCCCTAATTAGTGAGTTGGTTGCACCTGTGTTTATCCTGCCTTTGAGGTGGAATTTTGTGAGTCGCACATGCATTGAAATCGTTTATATTTGCACATGGATATATAGTCAGATATACATTTGACTTGTATTGTGAGAAACTGAAAGCAACACATCCCAGGAGACTGATATCTGCTGTGCACAGGCACAGGATAGAAGTTCCCTGAGGGATGATTAGCTAGGTGATGTGGTTTCCTCTTATTGTGTGAACTCGGGCTATGCGTGCGAAGCTCAGTTCAGTTCAGTATAAAATGACTTTGTGTGATATTAATAAACAGATCTATCTTCACAGCTGCTGAGAGTGCTTCCTATTATTTCGACAAAGACATATATATATTATGCATCATATAAATTATCCACGACACCTTTTAGACACAAAATGGTATGGTATGGTATATAAAAGTAACTTAGTGCAGGTTAGCGCATTGTTACCACCGAGTTGGTCGGCCGTCCCTACAGACACAATTGGCCATGTAGCCTGACCAGGGCATGTGTTCTTTTCACTGCAATAGTGCCTCCTCGGGTCGGTCGGGGCACCTGTTCAGTGGGGAGGGGAACTGGGGGGAATAACGTGTTCCTCCGCACACGCTAAATCCTGCCAGTGAAATTGCTTGCTGTCGGGTGAAAAGAAGCGGCTGGTGACTCCACATGCATCGGAGGCGGCATCATCATCATCATGCCATCAGCCTCCAATCCTCTCACATGCCTCAGGGTCAGGGTTAATTGATCCCTGTTCAATTCAGATAGGACGCGGGTCACAACCCGGGAGAGACAAATAGCAACCACATTGAATTGAAGCCTGCCAAGCCGAGTCGGGCAACCCGGGTTAACCCTTTCATACCCAAAGTCAAACTGGGAATAATCCTGGTTGGACCCTTGGTGTGAAAGTGGTAAAACACATGTTCATCTTTGTTCTGGCCCCCACCCCAGTTCACATGACTATGGCTCTCCCAGGTCTTGTTCTAAGGCCATGTCTACATTAGGCTGTTTTTTAGGGATCTGCGTGGAGTTGGAGTCTCTGCAGGTCAGACCTGGGGTAGGTGACCTGGGAGCCTGCTCTGGTGGTTGCTGTGGTCTGTGATCTCCAAGACAGGAACATGTGGGGAGCAGTTCTCTGTATGTGTGAGAGAGAGCAGGATGTGAAGAATTTAAAATGTTTTATATTAAAAGGTTAGATTAAAAACAAATCATATAATATATTATTATATAATAAATTCATACCTCAAGGACAGGAGATTAAAATGTGGGAAAGCAGAGAAGCAGGACACTGGCCCTGACAAACCATCTCTAACAGGCCTTCCTGTGTGGAGTTTGCATGTTCTCCACGTGCTCACTTGGGGTTTCCTCCATACAAAAATGATAAGAACCCCCACTAAAAACATGCAAGATTGTCACCTGACCCACATTGGACAGAAATTAAGCTGCTCCTGGGCTGCCTGGCGGAGGAAGGGCAGGGCGAACCAGGATGGGAGAAACGTAGACAGATTTCATTCATGTGTTTGTGTGCGCGGGGGCCGGCTGCTGTACACACGTGTACAAGCGTTAATGGTTGCATGTGACTAATACAAACGGGGTCACTGGTGACATCTATCACTGACAATGTCACACAGTCTCAGTTTCCTAACAGTTTCCTGACTTTCCTGACAGATTTATGACTCTTGAGAGTAGAATAGTTCAGGGTCTCAGTCATAACTGATTTATGACCAGTGTAATATATTACTTTTAGCAGTAACTCAGTACTATTACTTTATTACTTATAGGATTTCAGTAATATTATACCAGTTACTTTGTCAAGTAACGCAAGTTACAAATTGAGTAACATTTTATTAAATCAAAGCACATATTTAAAAAAGATATAATCATTTCCTAATCAAACTGTGTGTTTTTATGCAAATAACCACTATAGATGACAATAACAAAGGAAAAGAATAACATTTAGAATTTCGGATTGTTTACACTGACTTCAAGGCGGTAGAAATTATTTTTCGGGATGTTCCGGGGCAGCGATGTCATTCTGCTGCTGCTGTTGTTTTGGTAAAAGTAATGCAAAAGTTACTTTTTATGTCATACGACTTTTGCATGCTCAGTTGATGGATTTTGTTTGTTTACTATTATAATAGGGTGGATTGTGTTCGTGTGGGTCGCCGCCGCAGAATTACTGCCCTATTATTAACAAGATGTATGTTGTAGACTGGTGTGATTGGTTGGTTGTATCCTGACACACTTTATTTACCCTTTAATCTGGTCACTCTGAGGTATTCCAGCCAATGGTGATGTAGCTTACTCACTCAGTCAGTCAGTGCCATAAATGACATAACATCCGATTATCAGTGTGATACACCAGGAATCTGGGCCTTTGAATGAGGAAATGCGAACCCATATGCCAGGCATGTAGCGCCTGCTCCCGCCAGTATGCAATGTGCTTCAGGTCTAGACTGAGGATGATGTAATAAAATATTTGCACTAGCTTCATGTCTAGATAGACAATATTGCAATTTGTGGAAGTCCACATTTAGTTCAAGTGTGAACCAGACCAATCTAGTTTTGTGAAAAATTCAGGTGTGTGGTTAGGTCATTTTTTAACATCGTTGAGGGGGAAACACATAATCCTCTCTACGTAACAACTCATACTCATTGCCCCATAATGCCACCGAGCTGCCCAGCGTCACTGGGTCCATCACATTAGCTCTCCTACACCCTCATGCCAGGTGCCCTATTAATAATAGAGTTAGAGAAAGATCATGTTGTATGTTTGTAGACTGGTGTGATGTTAGTTAGAGAATGTGTGATGTTGTAGACTGGTGTGATGGTGTGATGTTAGAGGATGTTAGTTAGATAATGTGTGATGTTGTATGTTGTAGACTGGTGTGATGTTAGAGAATGTGTGATGATGTTGTATGTTGTAGACTGGTGTGGTGGTGTGATGTTAGAGAATGTGTGATGTTGTGTGTTGTAGACTGGTGTGATGTTAGTTAGAGAATATGTGATGTTGTATGTTGTAGACTGGTGTGATGGTGTGATGTTAGTTAGAGAAAGATTATGTATGTTGACTGGTGTGACGTTAGTTAGAGAAAGATGATGTTGTATGTTGTAGACTGGTGTGATGTTAGAGAATGCGTGGTGGTGTATGTTGTAGACTGGTGTGATGGTGTGATGTTAGTTAGAGAATGTGTGATGTTGTATGTTGTAGACTGGTGCGATGGTGTGATGTTAGTTAGAGAATGTGTGATGTTGTATGTTGTAGACTGGTGTGATGTTAGAGAATGTGTGATGTTGTATGTTGTAGACTGGTGTGATGTTAGTTACAGAATGTGTAATGTTGTATGTTGTAGACTGGTGTGATGGTGTGATGTTAGTTAGAGAATGTGTGATGTTGTATGTTGTAGACTGGTCTTATTATCGTGTCCACAAAGAAATGTCAGTTACAATGCTAGATGTGTTTCAGCCACAGCTGAACACACTGCTGTCCTTTCTCATTAAACTCTGCCAAATCCGATGCTGTGCATGGGGTGTTCCAGCAGGGGCATATCAGGAGGTGCTGCATGGTTTGTGGTTCGGTGCCGCAGTCACACACAACGTCCCCGTCGTTCAAATATAGAGTGGCTTTTGCTCGTCCAACACCAGATCTTAGTCTGTTTAGGCATTTCCACACTGCATAGTTTGTCTGCTCCAGGGGGCAGTTGAGTACTCGCTCGCCTGTAGCTCCATTGTTGTCGCTGGTGGGAGGTTGTTAAGTCTTTCTTCCCACTGAGTGACTCTTTCACTGCTTGTGCTCGACGTTCCAAGCGGCGTGACACTCTTTAGGAAGCTGTTTCTAGATTGAAGGCGGCTTTTGGTTGGCACATGGCCGAAGAGAGGATGTTTTGGATTGGATCTGTAGCCTGTTGTTGACGCTCTTGCTTGCTTGCTGCACTTGGTCGTATCAGGATCTAACTTCTTTGCATGGGTAGCTCGCTCCCATACTGGGCAGGCGTACTCGGCAGCTGAGTAGCAGAGAGCTAGTGCAGTTGACTTCAGGGTCTGTGGGTTAGCAGCACCCCAGGTTGTGCCAGTGAGCTTGCGGATGATGTTGTTTCTCACATTCACTTTGCATTTGGTCTTCTCAATATGAGTCTTAAAGGAGAGACATCTGTCCAGGGTTACCCCTAGGTAGACTGGGTGTTCAGTGTTCAAGGGGGGTTCCTGACCACCTGACCTTCAGTTGGCGCTTGGCTTCACGATTTCGCAGGTGGAAGGCACACACCTGTGTCTTGGATGGGTTTGCGCATAGGTGGTTCTCTTCATAATAAGGTGTTAGCTCTTCCAGAGCATTGGAGAGTCTGTCTTCCACAACTTTGAAGTCGGTATCTTGTGCACCTATGCCAAGATCATCTGCATAGATGAAGCGGCGGGTGTAGGCACTTTTTGGTTGGTTGTTGGTGACATGTTAAAGAGGAGTGGCGCAAGCACACTTCCCTGTGGGAGGCCATTCTTGAGTCTTCGCCATCTGCTTTTCTTTCCTCCTAGCTCAACAAGTGCCTGTTTTCAAGCATGCTTTCAATCAACTCTGTCAGACAGGTGTCTTTTGTGGTCTCCAGGATCTTGCTGAGGAGATGTCTGTGGTTGACTGTGTCATAGGCAGCTGAGAGGTCGACAAACACCACACCAGTTACCATCCCTTGGCTAGTTGTTGACTTGCCAGGGCGGAAACCTGCTTGTTCAGGGATGAGGTGTTCATGTTGTTGTTCATGAGATGTTGTATGTTGTAGACTGGTGTGATGGTGTGATGTTAGTTACAGAATGTGTGATGGTGGGTTTTCTGCTCACACCCACTTAGCCTTTAATCTGCCCTCTGTGCAGGAGGCCGTGTCGCGCGGTGTGAAATGAACCAGCGAGCTCTGCCAGCTTCTGAGCTGTCACACGACACCTGAGGCCAGTTCAGAGTGATGAGGAATGGAGCTGGACGAGCTGGACAGAGCCAGGTATAAATGCAGTGCTACACACTGTTGCCATGATTTGTTAGGAAAAGGATGAATGAAATGCATTCAGAAATCAAATATAGACCAACATTGTGACATTTAACAGAGCTTGTGGATATGACAGTGGGTGAAATTGTTCAATTACTTCCGATGCTTCTTTTTCCACTATAGATTTGTTGAGCTTCATCAAAAGGTGTGCTGCCTGCTTTAGGTAAATTAGCATTAGTGCGTTGTTCTCCCATGACATAACTGCATCTAAGGTATGCCTAACAACCTTGCCTAACAACCTGCCTAATAACATGCCTAATAACCTTTTACATACCAGGCAAAAATGCTTCTTTGACGCAGCCTTTCTGATCCAGTGCACAGAGACTGATGGTCTCTTTTATCTGTTTGAAAAGCAGTGCCCTGTGGCTCTGTCCTCCAAAGTGCTTTAGCACTGCAGGCACGGGCAATTATGTGCCACAGAGGGCCAGGAGGCACTGCAGCAGCTTTTCATTCCAACCAAACGGATTGAACTGATTACATGAAGCTCCTGTCTGGCTGAAGGTGTGTTCATTCCATCACCCCGCAGACTGCTGCCCACTGTTGGCACATGGCTGCCCATCCCTGCTGCACATGAGGATCCAGCAGACTCTGGATCGCCGTCTCTGAATCTGAACAAAGCAAAATGAATGCAATAATGACAAATGACCACAAAAGCTCCTGTCACCATGGAGGGCAAAGTGAGTGAAACCTCTAATACTGTGTGGGGGAAATATGGGAATACTCAAGACACATACAGTGCTATAGAAGGCTTTCCATTGACATTGTAGCTTGACGGGGCAAACCAGTACATTTGTGGATGAAAGAAAGAAAGAAAGAAAGAAAGAAAGAAAGAAAGAAAGAAAGAAAGAAAGAAAGAAAGAAAGAAAATAATAATACAGGCTCTATGATGGCTTCCAGCTCCCTGGCACTCTTCCAAACCAGTCAGAAAACAGCTATACACACACACACACACACACACGCACGCACGCACGCACACACGCACGCACACGCACACACACACACACACACACACACACACACCTTGATAAACAGCTACACATACACACACACACACACACACACACACACACACACACGCATGCACGCGCGCACACACACACACACACACACACACACACACACACACACACACACACACACACACCTTGATAGATCACTAGAGTTAAATAAATTGCACAAGCAACATGATCACATTCATAGGTTGAATATGCAAAATCCATTTTCTAAGTGGATTGAAGGCTGTATTTCCCTCTCATGGCTCTGGATGGAAACATTAGGTTCCTGTTCTGCAGATGATCATGTTCCAGGAAATCTCCAGGACAAGTGCAACATCCAACCCTCCTGTTGTGGTCAGGTGGAAGTGGACCACCATACTACAATCACTCCAACCCTCCTGCTGTGGTCAGGTGGAAGTGGACCACCATACTACAATCACTAGCACTCTCTGACCTTTCAGGACTTCTCTACCCAAAAAGCAAAACTGATCTTACACTTTGCATCTATTGGAAGGTTACACCTGGGTGGTTCGACTCAATGCAATGAAAGGGTGTAACTGGATCTGTCCGCTCACGTTACACACAAACACTCAATTCAAGATCCCCAAACGCATGCACACAGTCACACACGAGAACACACACGCATATTCATGGGCGCGGGAAGCTGGGTGCGGTGGGTGCTGCAGCACCCCCTGGTGGCAAGATATGTTTTTTGTTTTTTTTACAGTGCACCTTAACGCAACATGCAAAATACCCGCTGAATAAGTGTCCAAATGTTCATGTAATTCTGGCCAATACTCCACTTCTGTTATAACAGTTCAGTCTGGAAGATATAATCTTTATGACTAAAAGGCTAAATGAATAGCTTAGAAAATGAATAGCCCCGGGGGCCCATGGTACTATTAATCCGGCCCTGGATATATGGGAGGAATAGCAGTAAATTGAGTAATGCTGCAGAGAAGAGGAGAAGACACTGAATAATGACATCACAACAGTATAATCCTAATGTTAATTTAAAATTAAATATTCCTCTAAATATGGCTAAAAGTCCAAAAAGGGTGGGAGAGAGAATGAGGATTCCGACACAGCAGTGGGAGCAAGTGGTGACATGGAGGTGAGTGAGAAAAGGTGACTGAATTTTCAGCCGTCCCCCCCAATGTTGAATCGGTGGCTACAGCCTTGCAGCACCCACTACCTAAAAGTACTTCCAGCGGCACTATTCTGGTCTATATTGGTCTCTTGCTGTATAGTTAGAGTGGAGCCTCTCTTTCATCTATCTTTGAATTTACACACTGTTAAACACAAACACACACAAAACGTGCAGACATATTCTTTTTACACATGCACTATTGACATTCTTAGTTGGCAATTCATCATGTGGCGTATTCTCACTCTCACTTTTTATACGTCACACACGACACGTGCACACGCTTGTGCGTGTGTTTGCACGTAACCTCCACAAGTGTCTAACCACAGACTTTGATGTGGAAAAAAGGCAATGTGTCAATTTGAAGCTTTCTATCCAAAATCATAAGAGCAACAGTATGTTACATTTACATGTGGCCAATTATAGGTGGCGCTACAGGCTCCAGTGTCTGCCCCTAGTTGAACTATGCAATTTTCTTCAGCATCTTAAAAAAGGTATATCTTCGTCTTAGTTAGTTAATGTGTAATTATGCCAGATTTGATGGCTCTACTCCCTACTAGGGGTACACGTACCCCTGGTTGGGAATCACTGGGCCTTAGTGCCCTACTTTATGCCTCCTGTCCTGTAGAATTTAGTGATGAAAGCAAAATGGACCCAAAGCATCCAGATGTAACAATCTAGGAGGGTAAAGGTAACTGAAGTCAACATTTTTATGAAGTCCATTTTATCTCCAAATGATCATTATATCCTAATGGACATAATCACCAACCTCAAGAACAGACATTACAACTGCTGTGCAATTTGTCAAAAGAGCTAGACAGACCTCTGGTGGTACAAGTGGGAAGCAGCTTGTGAGAGGTGACAGTGTGAGCCCTAAACATCCACTGGGAACAGAACATATTCCCCTTTACTTTAAGGGATCTTGTGATGATGCTGCATGAATTAAAAACAATTATATTTATTTATTTTAAATCAACAATCTACACAAAATTGAAAACCTGTTTTTACCGAAGCGCTGCACCAGGAGGTGCACCAATCAGCCTAATGACCCCAAACACCAGGATCCTTCCTGCAAGACAGGACGAGGAGAGTCACTTTTAGATGTTTTATTACAGAAAGTGTATGAAACCCATGACCAAAATAGTCATACATTCTGTCATTAAGTGTTACTTATGGTTGGATATAGTGAAAATAAATTACCGTTTTTGCACTTTGAGAACCACTGGTCTAGTTGGCTGTGAAATAGTTCCCTTTGTTCAAACGCATCAAAACACAAGAAACAACTTCAGAAAACTTTTATTTACATTTTCTTGACATGAGGTGCAACACAATTTCAATAGTTTCTGCAGCATTGCACCCAAAATGCAAAAACAAACACAATCTGAGTGGGTTTACAGCAGAAATAGTTCTTCAAATAGTCTTATCAGACCAGCAACACTAACTATTCAGCAAGTTAAACTCTTTGCCTTCTGAACTCTGTACCTGATCAGTAAAAATGACATTAGCAACGGTTGTCCTTGAAAGCTTATTGCAATTCACTTCCTAAGTGAACGTGTCATTCTTTTGGCTAAATATGATGCAAAATCAGTTTCCCAACAAATCTAGCTTAATTTTAGACATTTTGGTAGTTAGACTGCTTAACAATCACAGTTTCCCTGTGCCCTCTAATAAGGGACTTCAAACAGTTTAATAGAGACTGCAAGAACGTAACAAATTATTAAGTCGGAAACGTAAAATTACATGTTAAAGATCTGCGCTTAAATGTCACTTAGACATTAACACACACCCAGTTTGTCACGTGAAACTGTGGCTCCAGAGATGCGACGGGTTTTTCAGTGTCAACTTGAGTCAAGGGCAATATTGTTGATGACCTCTATCAACAGCAATGACAGCCTAATTATTGGTATCATTCAGATCAATCTGATATCCGAGTCCTGTACAGTTTGTAGACTAAATGAGAGACAGAGGTTTTAAAAGTCCAATGATATTATGTAATAGCTATCGGCAAGATATCAACACAGTGATGAAGTGATGAGGAAGGCAGCCAAAGGCTCAGGATGAGTGTAAAATAAGATCCTGGGACAGTAGTTTGGAAAACATTAAATTGAAAAAAGAAAATACACACACTCTCCCAATTCACAGCTACTCGCTGTTGCTCAAAACAGATGCAACATGACTGGGTAACATTGGAGTAACTTTAAAACGAATGCATTTTTATGTCGCTGGTTTCATGGGCAACAGCTTTCTGGACAGATCAGTCTCGCCCAAGATGTTCTTCTCGATGCTTTATATCGTCAAGATACACTAGCCCTTGAAACACAAACATTCATCAGCAAATGACCTGCCTGCTCTGGTCTAAACCAACAAATACAATAAAAAGTATATGACCAAGACTCATCAAGTATATATTTCCTCTTTACACACTATATACATAACAAATCGCAAATCTCAAAATGTGAAAAGTCTGCATACATTAAAACAATACATCCAAAATAGCGTGGGGGGGAAAAGCTTGTAGGATGAGCATATTTACATCATAATTACAATTTTACAAACACACTGAGTTTTAGTACAAGTCTGTACAATGATTGCATTGCACGCAAAGGAAAAAGCAACGGAAATACTTACTACTAAATCAGCGCAAAACTGGGTTTATGAATAGGAGTGAAATAAATAAATTAATCATTTGGCTCCGGTGTGCATTGCCTGGTCTCCTCTAAGACACATTGGTTGTCAATTAAACCTGCATTGCTGTGCAGTGTCTACTGTACACAGTGGGTAGGTTTTTCAGTACATTCACTTGATACCAACACAAGTTGGCTTTTTCAATCAACCAACCAATCTACCAGCCAAACCCTTACTCACATGGTAAATGCTTCAGGATTCATGAGTGAGAAATCATTGAGAACAGTATGGCAAGCAGATTTGAATTCTATACATATTCTGCATAACAGTGATGCATCATGGTTTGTTCAATGCTATAATGCCATCTCTCAAGTAACTTGTCGTGGGCACGATCCCTAACTGTTGCCACTAAATCCGGTGGCTGAGCTGAAATACATTCATACATTGTAACGTTGACATTCTTCTAACGTGCTCTTTCCATTGAGGTGGCTGTAACACAGCTCATCAGTGCCTGTGCACAAGGTGAGCAGAAGGAGTGTGGGCAAAGCACTGCTCTCTAAAAGCATGATTGTCTGTTCATGAGGTTTAGGCGAGAGCCGTAGAAGAGAGGTTTGGTTGACAGCGTAAAGTGTGAGGAGTGTTAGTTGGTATCTGACAGCACCCTGTCAGACATGCAATCAGAGCCACCCTGAGCTAGCAACTACAATCCACAGGACCAATCCCTGTCCACCCAGGGAGAGTACAACCTCTGGCTTGAAGCAGTACTCGGCACTGGATAAAGAGAGTTAAGAGACACAGTCCTACAATAGTGCAAACACTGCTGTTGTCTTGACAACATGCCCCAGTTGCCAGGCCAACAGTTGGTGGGGCGGAGACTGATTGAGTGTCTGTATTAGAGACAGTTTATACAGTCTCGGAGTGTAGGGAGGTTCCTGACCATCCACTGCTGGTTCAGCCTGATGGTCTCCAACGCCTCCTGGACACTCCGCATCTGAGAGCCCCGCTCCTTCAGACTGCTGAAGAAAGCCTGCACCTGCACCACACACACAAAATTCATGATGCCCCGATATCCAATTCTATTTGGAATGCCTTTGGCTATAAGTGTACCAAATTACATGCTTTTATCGCAAAATGCACAATTGTTATGGATTTTATTTGAGCTAAGCTGCCCCACTATACCCTACTAAGTGATGTAAAGCACCATGTGGCAGGCTGGCTGAGAAGGTTACAGGTGTATCACTTATCTGATAGCTGCACATGAACAGTGGGGTCTATTCTTATTTTTGGGGCCGAAAGACCATACCGATCGTCAAGAGTGACTTATACTGGCTGCTGGTCACAGCTCAAAAAACATCAACCACATACTTGATCAAGATGTGCCTGTGTGGAGAATTGGGAGGTGGTCGACTTGATGATGCTCTGGATGGCAAAGGAGCCCACAGGAAACCTACAGTCAAAATCACAAATACATTGATTAACTACTGTTGTCCCACCTTTGTATACGTATGTGTTTAAATGAAATAAAGATGGATTGTCCTTGGTAATGCCACTTACTTCTCTATGAGTTGGTCCCAGTTCTCTTGGACAAAATCCCAGGCAAACAAGTGGCCAGCAAAGCCGGCACTCACAGTGCTGATGACCAACGGCAGCTCCTGGGGCTGGACAAGCTCCCCGCTCAAACCGCCCTTCAGGATGCTACACAGACAGAGAGGTAGCATGTTCAGATGTGCTTAGTGCATCAACAACCCTAACAGCACACTCACTGGCTGCACTACGCTGTACAGTATGTCGTATGCTTACTGGTAATCGCTTGATGACTGTTATAGTCTCACAACACCCGCATTATGAGAACAAGAAAATGACGACACCTCCCAAGCGTAGACCCTCAACTGAGGACAAGGAAAGACTCTTGCTCCCCGTCTTGTAATGCTGGCAATTTAGTAATTGAAATTGCCCTATTTCAAAGTCACTCTGGATCAGAATGTCAGCTAAATGCGGCGCTGATGCAGATTTTTAGCTTTTAAACACATTTTTAACATACAGGTTATCTTACAAGACTATAACTAGATAATTACTGGTAACTTACTGGCAAAATGCTCTCCATATTATAAGCATTTACTGTCGGGGGTCACAAAGTTCCCCTTCTCATCTAGCATGATGTCTCTCTACAGCCTAGATCCATACATTGTTCTTCTCTTCTTCTTTTTTTCTTTCTTCTTTTTAAACATGTTGGCTAGTACAGCCCAACAGCTTTTAGACATGTTTGATTCAAGGAAAATGATGCTGCTGGTGTATGGAGGTGAGTATACGCTGTGTGTCCTGAGTGGATGCTAGGGCCTGACTCTCTCACACACACACACACACACACACATATATATAGACACACACAATACTATACGCTGTGTGTCCTGAGTGGATGCTAGGGCCTGACTCACACACACACATATAGACACTCACGATACTATACGCTGTGTGTCCTGAGTGGATGCTAGGGCCTGACTCACACACACACATATAGACACTCACGATACTATACGCTGTGTGTCCTGAGTGGATGCTAGGGCCTGAAGCATCTTTCTCTTCTCGGCATCGTAGGTGACGCGTCCGTACATTCGCAGCAGATCTGACCAACCCTCCTCTGTCTGAGCGCCCACAGTGTACACCACTCGCTGCAGGTCACCTGGGATCCTACACACACACACACACACACGCACACACGCACACACACACACACACACACACACACACACACACACACACACACACACACACACACACACACACACACACACACACACACACACACACACACAAAATACTTAACATTAGAACGGAAATACATTTCTGTTCTCTTCCTAGAACTCAAGTGCCACATGGCCATTTCATCAAGTCCCATCCCTGTTTTAGATGGTGTTTTCCAATCTCTGGGAAAAGTAGACCACAAGTCACCCACTGTGACTGTATAGTGTATAGTATAGACTGTATAGTTCACCAACTGTATAGTGACCACTGTCACTATAAAATCCTTCATCTAAAATTGTGCAGAAGATTTGTGTGTTGTGTGGTTTTCTGCATCTTACGTACGTAATGTTCCCATTGGATTGGATATACTGCTTGAACTTGTCTTTGGCCTGCTTAGTGCAATTAGTCTCTCCCAGACTACAGGCTGTCCCCAGCAGGGCCGAGCGCAGCTCCTGTTTAGACACTCCTCCTGTCTTCTCCTCTTCCCATGTCTGGCTGTCCATCAGAGCACCAAAATGATCCAGGATATACTTCTGTGATTAAAAACAAACAAATAAATAAACATTATTCAGTATAGGACACAGTTAAAACACGTATTTAATAGGGGTGGGGGAAAAAATCGATTCACCTAAGTATCGCGATTTTTAATGTCACGATATTTTGGATCGATCTTTTATTCCAGAATCGATAATCGCAATTTTTTTTTTTTTTTGTGCTTGCAGTCAGGCCACTCACTGAACAGCAGGCCAGGCGCCGCCTACTGGTTTACTAGTGGTTTTATTACTTTATTAGTTAGTCTGAAGTAATAATTACACTTCAGGGTTAAAGTGGGTGCATCTCATTGTAAAATTGGACTTCAAACGGCCCAAATCTGGCTTCAAACGGCCCAAATTGGGCTTCAAACGGCCCAAATTTCACGCGCGTCGGCCCATATCGGCCTGGCCTGCTTGGTATCTAATGCCGGCCTGAATTATGATCCCAGTCCGCCCCTGTTTTTAACTATATCGCCCAGCCCTACTCATGATATATAATATACAGTCTCTAGTGTATGATTCAACTTTTCCCATGTTCTAATCTAGTGTAAAAAAGCAAACAAACTGAAAAAATAAAAGAAAAAAATAAACAAAAATCGCAATAAATCGTAATATCGAATCGCAATAATCGTAGAATCGCAATACTTAAGAATCGCAATATAAATCGAATCGGCCCCCAAGAATTGTGATAGTATCGAATCGGGAGATAAGTGAATCGCCACAGCCCTAGTATTTAAGCAGTATTCCTAAGGAGTTGCCTAATTGCAGCTTAATTATTATGAAACAATTAAAGATGAAAACTGACAAAGGTCTCAACTTCTTAAATAAAACCCAACCATATATGTTGAGTGGATGATGGTGACTAAAGTCACACTGATAAAAACAAGCAATTTTGAATGAGTTATTAGTGTACTGTAGTTGTATTATTATTATCGAGATTGCATTGTGTGTGTGTGTGTGTGTGTGTGTGTGTACCTTCATACGGGCCACCAGTCCCTGCTCCTGTCTCTTGTCAAGCAGCCGGTAGATAGTATTGAGCTGCAGCAGGGCCTCTGTCAGAGGAGCAGTCTCAGTTTCCTTGGTCATGTACTTCAACAGGTTGAGGACCTGAAGGAAGTTCACACGGCCCAGTCTGCGGGAACAGAAGGAGAAGAACAGAGAGAGAGAGGGGGAGAGAGAAAAGAAGGAGAGGAACAGAGAGAGAGGGGGAGAGAAAAGAATGAGAGGAACAGAGAGAGAGAGGGGGAGAGAGAAAAGAAGGAGAGGAACAGAGAGAGAGAGGGGGAGAGAGAAAAGAAGGAGAGGAACAGAGAGAGAGATAGGGGGGGGGAGAGAAAAGAATGAGAGGAACAGAGAGAGAGAGGGGGAGAGAGAAACGAAGGAGAGGAACAGAGAGAGAGAGAGAGGGGGGGGAGAGAAAATAATGAGAGGAACAGAGAGAGAGAGGGGGAGAGAGAAACGAAGGAGAGGAACAGAGAGAGAGAGAGAGGGGGAGAGAGAAAATAATGAGAGGAACAGAGAGAGAGAGGGGGGGAGAGAAAAGAAGGAGAGGAACAGAGAGAGAGAGAGAGGGGGGGAGAGAGGGGGAGAGAGAAAAGAAGGAGAGGAACAGAGAGAGAGAGAGGGGGGGGGGAGAAAAAATAATCCTACAATCCTACAACCTTTCTGTTTCTCTTAAAGAACCTGGTTGAAAAAACAACAACATTGAAAGTGGTTCTGCGTACCTGGACAGAGCAAAGATGTCGTGTATGAGCGAGGCGCGGTCCTCATGTGTGAGAACAGAGACGTTGTTGGTCAAGGCGTCTGTGAGAGCAGTCCACCCCTCCACTCCGTAGTGGACAATATAGAAGCCTGTGCTTTTGTAGTTCAACTTAAGCCACTTCACACTGCCTGGCAGCTTCAGAGTCGCTGGAAAACACATGCAGCACGTGCACACACACACACAAAACACAAATATAAGCCCTTTGACACTTAAGGTTAGCAGAGGAAGCCGTAATGTAGCAGCTCAAAGCTTCGTGTTTTACCTGACTCGCTCTTCAGAGTGAACACCTGTCTGCACTGAGGCTCCGAGCTACAGCTGTCATTCACGTACGTCACAGGAATGTGCCACAAGCTAAGGACAGTCACACAACACAGTTAGCTAGGGGGTGGCAGTATGTGTGTGTGTGTGTGAGTGTGTGAGTGTGTGTGTGTGTGTGTGTGTGAGTGTGTGTGTGTGGTAGCGTTACCCACCTGGAGGCTTGTGTGGCGTTGTCAGCTGTGAGCAGGAAGTGCTCCTGTTTGAGGGTCACCTGATCTCCCTTGCAGCTGACAGTGACCAGTGGGAAGCCTTTCTGTAGCGTCCACGTGTGCATCATCTCCGACACGTTCTGCTGATATGGAGGGACCTCGGCCTGAGGACAGGAAGAGAGGCGAAGGTGTAAAGGCTAAAAGTGTGAGGATTTATTGCTGATGTTGTATTTTCCAATGGGAAAGGGATTTTTAATAAAAAAAGTAAAGCAAAGTGTTGCATGCAGTTACTGTATGCACATGCATGCATTACACACACACACACACACACCTGTGTGAGGCTGTTCCAGAGTTCTTCCGTGACAGTGTTTGAGCCGCTGAACTTGTTGAGGTATCCTATGATGCCCTTTCTGAACTGTCCCCTTGGCAGGGTGGCATTCAGCATCAGGAGAATAGCTGCACCCTGGAAGAGAGAGACACGGACTCACTCAAACACACAGTGGTCAGAGACCCAAAACAGACATGGCTACTGGAGTACGACATCTGTTAGGGGGGAAATGCTTTGATAGCTAAACAAAGTAAGAGTAGATATGGATCTACCCGTCTGTCTGTATAAAATAAAATCGTACCTTCTCATAGGAAACAGAGTCAAACATCTCGGCCACCTGTTCAGGCGTATCAGCCTGCGCTGACACTGCATGGGAAGAGTTTAACGCATCTTTGGCCAAGGCTCTGAACCGCACGCCCAGGAACAAGTTACCCTGCAAGACAAACACTGGACTCATGAACAAGGGCAGAGAGCAGGCACATATAATAGTGAAGCAGAGAACTTTTGGTTCAGATGTAATGTAATGTATGTAAATGACATAATGTAATGTGTGCTCTTACAATGTCCAGCTGGGGGAACTCTGTCTGCAGTGACGTGTACTGCATGTAAGTGGCGAAGCCTTCGTTGAGCCAGAGGTCATTCCACCAGCTCATGGTTACCAGGTTTCCAAACCACTGGAACAGAACATCAGAGATACATCAGGACCAACAGCGCATTCACTCTGTTACGTGCCCCCCCACGCACACACACACACCTACCTGATGGGCGAGCTCGTGTGCTACGACAGAGGCGACTAACTGCTTCTCCAGAGGAGAGGAGTCATTACCCACCAACAGGCTGGTCTCTCTAAAGGTGATCAGACCCCAGTTCTCCATCGCTCCTGCCAGGAAGTCTGGGATGGCAACCAAGTCTGACAGGGAGAGCGGAAGGAGAGTAGAAGTGAAGGTAGAGGTCAGGAAGGGAGAAAAGTGCAACTGTGTGTGTGTGTGTGTGTGTGTGTGTGTGTGTGTGTGTGTGCGCGTGTGCATGTGTGTTTGCTCACGCCCACCTAGTTTTCTGAGGGGGTAGTCAATGTCAAAGAAGGTATTGTAGAACTTCAGCAGTTTGGAGGCTGTGTCCAGGGCATAATGACTGTGCTCCTTCTTATCTGGCACAGAGTACACAGACACCTAAAACATACACATACACACACATCTAAGCAATTTACCAGCAAAAACACAGCATTCATTAATACATAATACAGGGAACACTGAGATGAGTATGTTGATGTGCCTTGTGGATTTCAGGTCAGGAGTAGAAACACGAGATTATAGATTTGCAGCATTTTGTGTGTGTTCCTGATCACATCACTGAGGAAGTGTATACAATACATACAAGTGAACTGAGCACAAGTGACTGAAGGGGTCCTACCAGTGTGTTGGAGACATTGCTTTGGAGACATGTGAACTTGGCAACGATGAAGGCCACCAGATAAGTGCTCATGTTGACACTGCTCCTCTCAAACTCATCCAACACCAGGTCTTTGGTATAGTTTGTGGTCTTGGCCTGAGGTACACAGCATAGGAAAGGGATAACTCATCTGCCAGTGTTAAGAGCAGTTTATAGTACAGCGATTTATGATCGCCCGACGATCGCTGAGCATCAATTATTATTGTCCAATCGACATCAACAATGGAATATGATCATGGTAGCTCGCAACCATCATAAATCGCTGTATAAACTGCCCTTTAATGTTAGTAACCATGTCATGAACATCACATCTAGCCTATCAACATCTATTAACATCTGCTTCTGTAGCCTGTGCTAGCTATGACACTAAGGCATATATTGATACACTGTCACATTCTTACAAACTACATGAGTAGAAGTATTATAAAAACAATAGCCTTCATGCTAAATAAACCCATTTAATATCTGGAATTTATTTGGCGATTTCTATTTTTGGTATATTCATATATAATCTGAAATAGTTTTAAGTGTAGCTGGAAAATTAACTTTATTTCCAACTACAACCAATTGTAATTAAAAACTCAAATGGATTGGGAATAAATGAATGTTACCAATGGCATATTGGAAAGAGCAATATAGTCTGGCTTTCTGCTGATTTGAACCAGGAAGGAGGCTTTGAAGGCTGGCTCATCAAAGCATGGGAAGGCCTTCCTAGCTGCTAGTGGCTCAAACTGGGTGGCAGCTAGAACACTGGAAATAAGAGGGAAAACAGAGGGTACGGTCAGGCACAATAGTTAATAAGCTCAATCTGTCAAATCAACACAAAAAGACTTGACAAATGCTCTACTCTACTAGCAGGCCTAATACTGTACATGGTATAAGTCTAAGCATTACTGTACAATAATGTTGTGACCCCTCCTGATCTCATGTTCTGCGTGTGTATTTTTTCTCTTGGGAAAAGAAAAAGTGTGAGTGTGTGTGAGAGAGAGAGAGATATATAGAGAGAGAGAGAGAAATAGAGAGAGAGAGAAATAGAGAGAGAGAGAGAGAGACTCCTTTTCGAGCGTCCGGTCATCATGAGATGAGCCAGAGGTCATGAGACACAACGTCCTGTTCATGTGGACTTGTCATAAAATGTGTGTGTGTGTCTTTTAGATGTTGTCAAGTAGTATGTTTATTGGTCATGTGTACCTTTTGTTTCCATTTGTATCGGTGTATGAGCTGTTGTAGAAACCATCGTAGGTGTGTGAGAGGCTGGCAGAGTAATCCAGGGTTAAAACACAGTGCTGTCCTTCCTTCAGCTCCTCAGCGAACTTGATAGCTATCTGCTGTCTGGGTTTATACTCCAGTACGTCCACATCACTGGGCTTCCCATCACCGAGCTGGAAGAGAGACCGTCACGGTGAAAAGCAGTAGCAGATAGCATGAGAGCACCAATGTTTAAATGAAGTGATTATTTTTGCGTAAGCTTGATAAAGAGCTTCTTTTTTCATCAAAGACAACATTTTGAAAAAATAAAATAAAATGTTGCATACAGTTCCTTACATGTAAATGACATGAACACATGTTAATAATGTATAGAATTCTGTCATTACATTTAAACACTTGTTGTGATCGACACATTATGGACTGTACTGTGAATATTAATAATTAATAATTATTAATAATCATATTTCATAACCAAACCAGCTCCTGCGAGCACAACACACTGAAACAATCTGCAGGCCCACCTGGAACGTAGCTTTGGTAATGTTGAGCTCGGCACTGTGCAGGACAATGCGTTTGGTGTTGTGCCACACAGACATGCTGATGACAGTGCGTCCGGTGAAGGTCATGGTGTCGAGGTCAGGGTGCAAGGTGAGCTCGTACTGGAGAGGTCGTACGCTGTTAGGCAGCCGGAGTTTTGTCCAGGGAAAGTCGGGGCTGACAGGCTCAGAAGGAGTGGTGTTGTTGGCTATAGGACAACCCGACTGCAAGGGGTTGGAGGTTTGGGGTGAGTGGAGGGGATGGGCATAGGAGTGAGTGTGCGAGATAAATAAAAAGACAGATAGTGTGACAGAGATGTGGGTTTAACTAACGTGTAGAAATAATAAGTCATGTGTAGGTATCCACTAGGGATGGTATGATATATCGAAATTCAATCGCAATATAAGAATTTGACAAAACGTGTTGTGGGGCAGAAAAACAAATTGCAATATTAGCCCCCTTCTATTTTGCTGTAGTAAGAACAAATTAGACGATGTGCCCATCACAATTTCACAAGCGCTCCAATCCAAATGATATTTGCACATAAATATGACAGTGCTAGAAAGATCTATTGCTTAGAAATAAAGATAATTCTGCAAGGTCACATTTTGTTGTCATTGAACTTAAATGTATTACCTTGCATCGTGGTCGTAAGAAATCATGAACCCTATATCGTGTATCGAATCATATTGTGAGATAAATATATCATCCCATCCCTCACATCTACACATGCCCACAAAAGGTACCTGAACAGAACTAGTGGAAAAAAAAATCTTACCTTGGTAAAGGTGCACCCAGGTAAGAAGTACAGTACCATGGTCATGGAGACCACTATCACCAGGAATAACACACATACAACCATGGTACGGGCTGAGGGTCGTGAGCATGACCTAAGACCAACAAGATGTTCACATCAGTTACATTGAACAAATTGTCCATGGAGAAGGTGAAAAGCTAAAGAGTGTGGGTAATGTAGTTCATGACTGAGGATGATGACTGATGACTATACTGTAGGGGACAGAGGCTGCGAAGTGAAGCAAAAAAAATAAAAAACAAAAAATCGAAATGCAATTTAACAGAACATTACAGTTGTGATTTAAAATGATCGATAGGTCACATGTTTTTCAAATTTTTTAGAGCTTTAAAATGTATGTCATTGTGCAGGATTTCCTGAGTTGAAAGGTTTTCACCAATTTTGCAGGCACTGGTACCGTTTTAAAAGTATAATTTTAGCACCGGTATATAGACGGTTTTCACCAGAGCGCAACCCCACAGCACTTCCTTTTTCTCAGCATTCGGCAAACTGCAGAAATATTCACTCGACATCATTACTTTTGTTTTCGCTGCTCAGCTGTATAGACGGTTTTCACGGAATGGTCAGTCCTGCACTTGAATGTTTTTTTTTCTTTTATGTCCATAGCAAACACTGCAACAGGAAGTGAGCGGGGGTTCAATTTAGAATGTTTTTGTTGTCAAGTTAAAACCGTCTATATATCCACAAAATAATATGAATAGTTTATGTGACTATTGTCTTCTCTTAATTTTTACCGGCTTGTAGGGGAAACACTGGGTATACAAGACAAGCTCAACAAAGCCAAGAAACAAGCTGCAAATGCCAAGGCATGCAGAGCTACAGGGAGAACTACAGCTGCCAGAGCTGTAGTTGGAACTCATTGTTTGAAAGACAGCCTGCAAACAACTTAAGCACCTCCAACAAATCCAGTGTTTCCCCTACCATTCTACAGGCCTGGCGGGCCCGCCAGGCAAAAAATTGGGAAAAAAATATATAGAGATATTTTTTCCCCTGCTCTCCCCAAAATTTCAACAAACCTTGATGGTATAATATACCATCAAGGTATTATTACAATACAATACTGGTGTTGACAGTGTTGACAGTAATAGAATATGCCAAATCATTCAAAACAATAAGAATTTTGCTTTTAGGAGCATCGTGCCAGCGTGCGGCGCTGTTCCAAAACGTCTCAACGTGTCATTGCCTGGGAAACGCACATCCCATAATACAACTGTTCGCATTGCATCCCATAATAGTATGATGATACTTGAGATGCCATTGCGAACATAGATGCGAACAGGTTAGCTAAAAGTTTAGCGTCGCCAGCGAGGGCCCCCACCGTTGCGGTTGGGGTACGTTTCGAAATCCCTCCAAGCCTGAACATTTTTCTAGGGGAAACACTGATATTGTAATGTGTGTTTGAGGCACTTTAGACAGAAGAACACTATTGTAAAACCTTATTTGGGTTATTCATACAGCAGAACATCCCAACTAACATGTTATTAAGTGCATTACCTGGGTGGAGCTTGTCTGGTGTAAGGGGAGGAGCTGGGTCTGAGGGCGGAGCTACGATTCATGAAGGACATGCCCAGCAGACGGGCTGATG
Organism: Poromitra crassiceps; assembly: GCF_964638095.1. NCBI lineage: Eukaryota > Metazoa > Chordata > Actinopteri > Beryciformes > Melamphaidae > Poromitra > Poromitra crassiceps. Next base: position 21,981,146 of record NC_139631.1, on the reverse strand, counting down.
ATTCATAGTCCTCCTCCTCCTCGTCCAGCTCGTTCTCTCCCAGGCCTCGCACCAGCAACCTGGAGCTGCGGGGCTCATACACCACCTCGTCTGGGTCCAGAGCTGGAAACGTCTGCAGAGAGCATATACATTCTGTTATTCTCTAGGTTCGCTCTGCAGTCTTTCCCATACCCAGACCTGGCATATATCTTTCACAACATGCTTTGCTGTAACGTTAATATGTTGAAACAAAAGTGATCTGTTAATTATAGAGAAGAATGGGCAAACGACATAATATGGTCTAAGCCGAAGCTTAGATCATATGTTCAGATGAAGCAGCCTTATGTCACTTCCTTTCTTATGTGCTCAACTGAGAATTGGTATCCTGCCTCTTGGTATTGAAGCAGGGCGCTTCACAGCTATACCAAAAGAGAACAGGATTATGCAATGTCTGTGATCTAAAGGATGTTGAAAATGAGTTTCATTTCATGTTTTATTGTACTCTGTATGATGATTTGAGGATTTCCTTATTTGATGAAATGCAAAAGCAAAAACCTGAGCTCTTCTGGGCAGATGATGGCCAGAAGTTGGAGTGGTTGTTTAAGACTGAAGTATTTAAGACTGCTAACTTTATTTCTAAGGCCTGGAATAGAAGGCAAGCACAGCTCTTTAAGTACGTTCAGGTGGTGCTTTTCATGCTGTACAACGTCACTGTATGTATTTTGGGTGTTTTTGTTGGTTTTATGTTTGATCATTGTTTGTTTAAATGATGAACAGTAAAAGTGTTCTGTTAGCCCATATGGGCTGGGCTTCATTGGAAGCATGACAGCAAATGTGTGGTCAGAGACAGAAAATCAACCAATCAAAAAATGTATTGCATGTGATTTTTTATTTTTATAACCCATCTGATACGAGAAGCAGCTGACCCCCTGGTATTTTTTTTCTCCACATGATCTAATCTGGCCCCCATTGAAAAAGGTTTGGACACCCCTGTCCTACATATAGTTGGGTTTCCATCCAAGTGTATCCCAAATTTGAACCGAATTTTCAGAACATCAGCAAAAGAAAATGTGAAATTATGCGTGTTTCCATCCACTACTATTATGTGGGTATTAGGAGTTGTTGTGCAGCCAGTTGTGCCGTCTGCCTGCTGGTTAAAACCTGACACGTGCCATTGTCTTGCTGGCAGCGACTGAGCTGTATGAAAAACATTGATTACAAGTTTTTTGATTATTATCCACAATCCTACACCAATGAAATGGATTACCAGGCGCCACTCTTCAATTTGCCATACATAACAATCCACGGAGCAGTCACTTCATGCAAGTGAGTCAACTGTAATGCTTTCTTCCATTAAAACCCACAGCGCGCGGGCGGTCTAAACCTTCATCGTGCCTAATGCGTTCCTATAACCATACATTATTATTATTTTATTTTTTCTCTTTCTCTCCTCTTACAAATGTGATAATTGTATGTTGTAATCTTGATACTATGTTGCCATTTGTAGTTGTACTATGCTATCATTTTGATACTCCTCATGATCATCTTTCTTCTTACTAAAAGCCTAACTAGGGACAGGAGTTGGAAAATAGCAACAGCTACATAAACTTACTCTGTATGCAAAACATCCGTATCTTGAACTTGTTTGAAATGAGTGAAAGGTTACTATGTAAACTTGCATTGTCCCTATCAAATAAAGGATAAATAAATAAATAAACAAGGGTATTTAGTAATGTCGACATGTGGAGTGCATCCTACAGTAGCCTCCCTATTCATAACATGCCTTTGGCAGTAAGAAAGACAACATGAAAGTGGTTAAACGAGAGGTAACAGAGGGACCATGCAAGATCCGCTTAATCTGTTTCCACTGCATTAGTCGCATTTTCCTTTTATCAATCCGCCAACTTTTCCACCTCCCCCAAGCGCGATATTTTGAGTTCCCCCCCGAATTTTCTGGTGTTTCAACTCAGGTTTTTCAAGCGCAAATTGAAAATTCGCCTAAAAACAGGTGGATGGAAACCCACCTGACACAGCAGCACATCTGTGCTGCTTTGAGTCTTGGTGTGTCTGCCAACAGAAAGTCAATGGAGAAACAGTTTGAAATATAGCCTCAAGTATAGAGGGTATATGCATGTGACGTCACAGAGGCAGAAGTCACTGTGGGGTCACGCCCACTGAGTGGCAGCAATAACGTTCAGCTTGAATGCAGTAATCAGCCTAGATCAGTGGTTCTCAACTGGTGTAGCCTCAGGACCCACTATTTTCCTTGTCATGAAGTCGCGACCCAAATTTCAGATTTTTTTTTAAACCACTCAAATTTATTGCACAAAAAATAGCGCATTAATTTAATACACAATGCCTTCATGCACTGTTATAAACCTCAAATGAACAAAAAAGTGCAACAGAAGTGCAACTAGGGCTAAAAACCAATTGAAATAAGGCAGACTTGAATTACAGGCAAGTCAAACTGGTCATGCTCAGAAAGTCTTATTTGAACTGTATGAAATATGAAATAAAAGGCAGACTTATCTTGAATTACATATGTTTTTAAACAAGTTAATAATAATAATAATAATAATAAAACAAGTTAACCTGGTCATGCTAATCCAGTTTCAATAGTCTAAATTTAACTACGGTAATATGAAATAAAAAGGCAGACTTTTCTTGAATCACAGGCAGGCTATATGCTTTTTAGTTAAACTGGTCATAACTTTTAATTAAACTGGGGCCATGCTAATCCAGTTTCAATCATCTGAATTGAACTAAAATTAAATATGAAATGAAAAGGCAGACTTCTCTTGAATTACAGGCAGAGCATATGCATCAGCTTGTTAAACAAGTAAAACTGGTCAGGCTAATCCAGTTTCAATAATCTGAATTTAACTCAAATGAAATATGAAAAAAAAGAAAAAAAAAGAAAGAAAATTGGACCAATGTCCGCGACCCAATGAAAACGGCCCCGCGACCCACCTTTGGGTCACTCACGACCCACCAGTTGAGAAACGCTGGCCTAGATAAATGACACCTGCTGCTCTAAACAGGGAGGAACCTGCTGAATGTTTTGCCACTCAGTTCCGATTGAGGAGGCGTGTTCCGTTGGGAAAGTGACGTCTGTGCATTCCCTCTATTGTTAGCTAAATCTAGTGTTGCAGTCAGCGCCATTAGCTTACATTATATTGAGCTATTGGCACTGACCATCAAACAGACCCCAACTACCCCCCCCCCCCCCCCGTTTAAACCCCCGGGGGTAGAGCGTACTTCCTAGTTATTTAACAGGCCTGCTAAAGTAAACACTGTCAAGAACCCCTCTCCCTGACATTGCCAAAGTAAACTGACAAAAACGGAAATGGTAGGATATAATTTAGCTATCAATACAACAAAAATATCATAATAGACTGAAGATACAGCATCTCCATCGTGCTAAAACAGAGCTCCTGCCTCCTGTTGATTTGAAATAATTTTCACTATGTTGACTATTGACAGGACAGGTAATACAGGTTCACAGATGGTTGCAGTTGACAGATCTACAAATGCACAGACCAGTGCAAGCGCATATGCAGAATTAAGAGTGTGCAATATGCAGCATTGGTTAACCACTAGGGTGGAATGATAGCATACGCCCTCCTATCAACCAATCATTATCTATACTATCGCCAAACCCCAATCTCTTCACATTATCAGATTTACAGATGGAAGCACGCATCTCAGAATGTCACGATTGTCAAACGGCCAATCCTGCAAATGTGCATTGTTACTTAATCACTAATATCCACACTTATTGAGCTAGGCAGAAGATCAGGTGCTGAAAATGAAGGCGTGCATGATGGCATGTGATGATGCGGGAATACCGGAAATGCTGTGGAGTCTTTGGCCAGATCCACAACGTCAGGCTCTTCTTCAAACATGCTGTTCTCAATCATGTTCCTGGGCAGGTTAGCTCGCACTGCAACACACAGATAAAAGGAACAAAGAGAGACATGAGAGAGCAGAGTCCTAATAATTATTATATTAACTGGTATACACACACATATTATATTATGTGATAACTTTGTGGAGTTTCAGCATTCACCACTGAGAATGTGGCAAAAGCCAGGCAGCAACAACCAGGGCAGCACAAAGGCTTGTCATTGTCATTGGATGTGCAGGCCGCACAAAGCAGCATCTAAGAAAGCAGTGACTGAGTCGGTTTCCTGTTCATGAACCTTATGCAGTAGTTCCTGGTTCTCTGACCTACATACACTGGGTGCAGCAGCCTAGTTAGACAGTGGCTTCCAAGTATTCAAAAGCCTGTTCAGACAGAAATGATAAGAAGATAAAATATCAAAATAAGAGCCATTCATGGATCATCTACAAAAATAAGTAAATAAAAAAATCTACAAGAAGCACTGCTTGTGCTTCGTCTATGTGAGGAAAACTGATCGAGCGTATTGTTCCATGCATGTTTCAAATTTGCTGGGCAACACAAGCCTGAATTGTCTACACAGGATAATAACCTGTGTCTTGAGAAGTGTGACAAGGGCTATGTCTTGTCTTCTATATCCATGTGATTTTCTGGCAGCAGAAATGTCCCCTCAGTCATTCTTCAATCAATCAAGGAAATGTTCAACTTCCTAATTCAATAGTAAAAACACTATGCTACGCAACGTTCCATTCATACTTCTTCCTACAAGGGAAAGACAAAGCAGTTTCAGTCAGATTCGAAGATGGAGCGCAAGACACAGAGAGACTGCGAGCTGAATAGTGCAACACGGACACCTATAACAGAGTTATTATGACACCAAACAAAACTCCCCAAGAGGGAAATAGCCCAGAAATCAGAGAGCAGCCATGTGACGCTTCTTCCTGTACTGTACGTATTTCTGATAGACCTGCAATCTATGCATGTATGGGCTGTCTGGTCCACACTGCTGTGGTTTGCATGTCTATTAATAGGCTAAGAGCTAAGTAGTAGATAATATGTAATGTCCAGATGATTTAATGAACCCCAAACCTATTGCTAAGTGCTAACAGAATATGGTATGAACCGGGGTGTTGCTGTGACACAATATGAATCATTCAATACAGTATGAGCAAGACGAGTCCACATTGGGAGTCGGGAGGGAGATGTAGCAAAAGTGTCAGTTAATAACCATCTAGACTACAATCAGAAAACTCTTCATGCAAACGTGCAAATAGCTATAGCTGCTGTACTTTTCTCACACCTGAGTTCAAGCCTCTGTATGTACGTACATACAGTATAGCAGTGAAGGATGTTGTTAGTGGCTGACTATGCTCTTCCTGTTTACGCTACACAAGTATCAAGCTAAGAGAGTCACAGAGATAAACACATGGCACACAGTTCTGTTTGTCAGGCAAACCTTCTCATTCTGGCCAGGTAAAAACAAGACAATATGATCTATTGCTATATTGGTCTGTCTATTGATTAGACGGGCACAATACAGCCTCAATTAAGATGTCTAGTCTAATCTGTAACAATGTGGATGTAGGTCATTGTGAAAGAAGTGTGGCGAAAGTAGGCTTATCTGTATCGTTTTTTTCCACTATCATTGTGTAATCAAGTTATGATTACTTATGATTTATGAATTGGGACTGAAAATCAGGATGTCACACACACACACACACACACACACACACACACACACACACACACACACACACACACACACACACACACACAAAGAAAATGCGTTTTTTGTTGCTCAAGGCAGTGTGAGTGTGAGCAGCAGTCGAGTTTGTTCATATTAAACCCCTGAGGTTATAAAGGAGCTATATATATATATATTCTCACTCTAAACGTTACTCCATTATCAACGGTGACAAAATATAGGAAAACGGTTGTTCAGTTCACAAGATTAATAAACAACCTATTCTGGTTTGTGCTCAAGGGGAAGGAGAGACTGTTCATGTGCTAATGTTAGTAAATTGCAGTCACATGCAGGACTGACAACACTGACTGGTAACAGCGACATGTGAAAATGATCAGATAACGTAGAGTGTCAGATAAACAGGCAAGCTCTAATTAACAAGCTCGAAAAGAATGATAGAGCATCAGCATACCCGTTTATTGTGTCCTCAAGTGAATGTCACACTCAAAGAGCTTGCAGCTAATGTTAGTTAACGTTAGCTAGCCTGCTGCTGTTGTTAGCTTGCTTTAACGTTAACCAACGTTACCGTACCTATAACGTTAGCATCTTCCTTCCTTACCCGTGTTGTTACTGTCAAAGGGATCCATGTTAGGATATCTCGACGAGTGCAGATCTCTTCACGTCCGAAATAAGGGTATCTCTTCTACGTTGACACCAACTCAACAGATGTATTTGTTTGCTGGACCACAGGCATTGACTGTATAGCGTTATATTATTACCACAAGCGTCTACACTACGCGGTAGCTAGCTTGGAGCTAGCGAACTTACTGTCACAGGCTGAAAGACACTCGGCAAGCTAACGCTAGCTAGCGTCCGTAACTTTATTGGCCATAGCTTATCTTTACGCTGTTATGTGAAGACAGCGGAACTGGCAGCGTTAACCTTCCGCGGCGGAAATATAAACTATTTTTTGACTCAACATTTGTCAGCAAACGCACTCGAGTGTGTCAGTCAGTTTCCTTCCTCTCCAGTCCGACCATTTGTTGACAGCTATCCATCAAAAACAACGCTGTCATTCTATTGGATTTTAAGGCTGGAGGGCGGGGCGTCTTGAATTATATACCTCCCCCGCGCACGCGCGCGCACACGCACACGCACACGCACACACACACACACACACACACACACGCACACGCACACGCACACACACACACACACACACACACACACACACACACACACACACACACACACACACACACACACACGATACGCACTTAACTTCTTGCTGAAAACTGCGATTCATGGGGCTGGATACCATACCATGATACTGTCTCGCTCTCTCACATGCACAGTCACACACATTTACACGATAATAA
>NC_139631.1:21949203-21969203 GCF_964638095.1 Poromitra crassiceps | reverse complement strand
GTGTCGAAGCATGTGCAGGACACACGCCCCCTGATGGGAGAGACAGGGAAAGACTTTAGTCAAGTCATAAGCCATAGAAACCATGCTTTCCACTGGCTTCAGAACAGTTTAGAAGCGTTATTGGGTGCAATGTGGAAAAAGAACACCAATATTCAATAATAATAATGAAATGAAATGTTATTATTCCATCAAACAATGTAGTTAGTTATTGTACCAGTATGAGTGGTGATTTTTTTGGAGTGTTAATATTTAAATTCACAATTAAGCAGTCACAGGTGTGCGTTTATCAGGTATTTGACAATAGCTTTGAATGTGATCTATCAATCAAAACTGATTTCAAATCTGTTTCATAAAAATATACTCTTGTTTCTCACTGATTTTGTGGTTATAGATCCATACAGTCTAGATAAAGCTCTATCATTCATTGACCACGCTGATGCTGTCACAGTTGTGTGATTAAAAGTATAAGATTAAAACCATACTTTGTCATAGGAGACTGTGTCAAACATCTCGTTGATCTGCGTGGGGCTCTCCGCTGGGCTGGATATTGGCCGAGAAGAGTTGAATGAATCTCGACCAACTGCTGCAAAGCAGGTGTGCAGAAGATATTCCTCCTGCAAGATAGATTGTGCACATAGTAGAATCATCATCCCTTTCTCTCCTGAGTTTAAAGGAAACTTCCATCCTTGAATAGTGTGACAATGGTACTCTATATCAGTGCATCACTGTCTGTGATGTCCAATGCGTCCCAGGGGAATTATTTTGTTTACCATTTTATTATACCCACTTTCACTCAACCTACTACTTCTACTTCAGTTAGTGGTTATTTGCTAGAATGCCTGTGGACAACTACCAGAGAACAAGCGTAAACTGGTTCAATTTAGTTGCTACTCCACTATGTGTTTACGTTCATGACAGGAGTAGATTTAGCTTGATATTGGATATTCTGTGGATTTTCAAGTAAACACATTAATGAATACTGGATGATTAGTGATTACAGGAAGAGGAAGAACAATTTACAATCACTTTTTTTCTCCAATATTTGACATATTCTTCTTATGCAACGTTGCAGTTCATACTGTATAACAAGCAACTAGACTTGAATGTGTTCATATAATAGAAACATATTTTCTCAAGCATTGAAACCCGTGGTTGTAAATGATTCACCTCTTCCAGTCATCACAAGGTACATCGCCAAGCTGTTTTCCAACAGTGTTAAAGTGTTTAATATTAATCTGTTAATATGACTGTAATCAATTAGCTTTTCTAAATTGTCAGATGAAACATATCAGATACCACTCTGAGTTCAGGGTAGGTGGCCTCCACTGAAATGTACTCCATGTATCTGGCGAATCCTTCATTCAGCCAGATATCGTTCCACCACTCCATGGTCACCAAGTTACCGAACCACTGCAAGCAAAAGAGTATCAGTGCTCAAGATTTAGCATTGATGTAATAAAACGCCAAGATATGAACATCCAAGCCACTGACACTAAGCAAAAAGAGTAAATCGTCTGTTGTTAGACTGCAAAGACCCCGTCAGTCTCACCTGGTGGGCCAGCTCGTGGCCGATCACCATAGTAACCCAGAGTTTGTCAGATATGGAGGATGTGAGGGGATCGAACAGGAGGCTGGTCTCTCTGTAGGTGGTCAGACCCCAGTTCTCCATCGCACCGGACTGGAAGTCTGGAATGGCTATGAGATCTGAGGGAGGGAAAAGACAGTGAGGGAGAGGAGAACGACAGGGTGAAGAACATAAGAGAGAGAAAATGAGAGACACAATGCGGCCTAATGGGGAAATGACATGCTGCGTCGTAGAACGTTTAGAAGTTTACCCTGTTTGGGTAGCGGGTAAGGGATGTTGAAATACTTCTCATAGAAGTCCAGCATCTTGACAGCAACCTCCAGAGCATAGTGAGTCTGCTGCCACTTCTCAGGAGCAGCATAGACGGACACCTACAGAGGCATAAGGAAGACATTTGCAACTGAGAAAAGGTGATATATTTTTTTCTATAACTAGGCTACTAATCATTCATCATTAAGCAGCAAGGAATGAAGGGAAACATAAACATCTTCACCGAGTCCATACCTTAACCCCAGAAGATGTTGTCGCAGTGACAGACTTGAAGTCACAGATGACAAAAGCTGCTAGGTATGTGCTCATCTTTACGCTCACAGCAAAGTGGTCCTCCAGCAGGCCGCCATTCACCTCAACGGTCTTCTCCTGAAATACACTCATGTTTTGAACACAAACACTTTCTTTCACACACACACGCATGTTTACTGGCAGTAATTCATGTAGTGAAATAGCCCATATGCAACACACTCACTATAGGCATGTTGGACAAGGAGATGTGCTCTGGGCTCCTCCTGATCCTTATGGAGAAGTTAGCTTTAAAACTAGGCTCGTCAAAACAGGGGAAAGCCATCCGAGCACTAGTGGGTTCAAAGTGAGTTGAAGCTATGGTTCTGAAAAGAGACAGCGCCTATGTCAGCAAGTATTGTATAGTTAGACTCAGGTACACTGTGTGTGTGTGTGTGTGTGTGTGTGTGTGTGTGTGTGTGTGTGTGTGTGTGTGTGTGTGTGTGTGTGTGTGTGTGTGTGTGTGCGTGCGTGCGTGCGTGCGTGCGTGCGTGCGTGCGTGCGTGCGTGTGTGTGTGTGTGTGTGTGTGTGTGTGTGCGCGCGCCAGCGCGCGCACGCACGCCAGCGCGCGTGAGCTCTGCCAGCCCTGCTGTGAGCGGTGACAGTGGAAGACAATGTACACAGTCCTACCTGGTCTCTCCAGCACTGGTTTTGTAGCTGCTCCTATAGAAGCCATAGAAGCCTTCTGCAAGCTCTGCCCCAAACTCAATGTATAGGAAGTACGTCTGCCCACCGCTGAGCACCCTGGGAGAGAAAATGGCTGCCTGCTCATGGGCAGGGTTGTGGAGAACTGGGAGAACCTACAGAGAGAGATCAGCAGAGCAGTTTCAAACATCTCCAATTATTTTATTTCTTTCATATTAGTAAGTGAGCAATAGAGAGATGTGTAGCGCATGTTAGCACAATCAATGTGGCTGTATTGTGGGTAATGATGATAAATAATCTGTGAAAACTACTCTGAAGTCGCAACTACCTGGTCAGACAGATGATCTAGGTTCTGGTCCAAAAGCATAGCCTTGGAGATCTGCAGACCCTTGCTGTGTAATACAACCCAGTTTGTGTTGTTCTGGACATGAATCAGGATCTGCACTGAGCCAGTGAAGCTGAGAGTTGTGAGGTCGGGGTGCAGGTAGAGGTAGTAGTGGAGGGGAATTATGTACCTAGGATGAAGAAGCACAGGTTGCTATTTTTACTCGGTGATTCCAAAAATACTGAAGGTCCAAAACTTTCTCTGTCAATTTTAAATATTTGGCTAGAATAAAAGATGTGAGGAGTACCCAGGCAGGCGCAGGCGGCTCCAGGGGAATGACAGGTTGCCAGTACTCAAAGGCGTTTGTTCTCCTGTGGGGTGGGGAGAGCTTGACGCCTGTCGTGGACTTTGGGTGGGCTGAGACCCAACCAGAGATGCATGGAAGAGAGACAGCACTAACAACCTCACCAATATCATTGTAGAGGAAATGTCCTTCACCCACTGATAGAAAATATAGCCCACCGAGGTGACAGCGAGTGTTGAAATCACCCTGTCACAGAACAAACATGAGGAGTGGCTAATGAGCACCTGAGGAGGGTATTTGACTATGGTGGGAGTGTCTGGTTGTCACACTGTCACAATGTGACTGGAGAGAGAGAAGGGAAAAAAGGAAACCTTAATGATGTGGAACTTCCAGGACCTTTTCTTCTTGAGCCTGAATCATGGAATCATGGGAGCGGAGGATAAAGGACACAGCAGTCTGTTAAAGAAGAACAACATTCATTAAGACTGTTTTATTGCTATAGTTTGGGCCATATATATATATATATATATATACTGTATATATATATATGGGCTTACAGGACACTTTTACCGTTCATCATTTAAACAAACAATGATCAGTGAATTTGTACAGCATGGAAGCCACAGCCTGAACCAGAGCTGTGCTTGCCTTCTATTCCAGGCCTTAGAAATAAAGTTAGCAGTCTTAAATACTTCAGTCTTAAACAACCACTCCAACTTCTGGCCATCATCTGCCCAGAAGAGTTCAGGTTTTTGCTTTTGCATTTCGTCAAATAACAGGAAATCCTCAAACCATCATACAGAGTACAATAAAACATGAAATGAAACTCATTTTCAACATCCTTTAGATCACAGACATTGCATATCCTGTTCTCTTCTGGTATAGCTGTGAACCGCCCTACTTCAATGGCAAGAGGCAGGATACCAATTCTGAGAACATAAAGACCTCTGGTTTCTGGTTAGAAAGGAAGTGACACATAAGGCTCACGACCAGAACACTGCTTCATCTGAACATGAACATACTGTATGATCTAAGCTTAGGCTTAGACCATAATGTCGTTTGCCCATTTCTCTCTATAATTAAGAGATAACTTTTGTTTCAACATATTAATGTTACAGGCAGCAAAGCATGTTGTGAAAAATATATGACAGGTCTGCCTCTCTAAGAGTAGAAAAAATGTCCTTTATCCAGGGGTGACTGTGATCCTTGTCCCAGTTGAAGTTAAACTTTGTTAAACTATATAAATTTGGCAATGTGGACACACTGTGTCAGCCACAGCTATGCCGTTTTACGTGCCATCGGGCTGAAACTTTCAGGGGTTGTAAAGAGCACCCGTGTGGGTGACCTGACAGAGCCGGATTTATTTTAAGTAGGGCAGATGAATTGCCCTAATTGCCCTAAGGCTGATTGCCCTAAGGCTGACGCTATAGTTCAGTGATGACATCAGTGATGATGACATCAGTGATAATGTCATTAGTGATGTCATTAGTCCGATGCTATACTGAGAGCAGAGGGAGAGAGACTGAGGGAGAGGGAAACAGAGCAGAGGGAAGGAAAGCCTCTTCATTTCCCTTTGTGGGATGAGCAGCACAGCCGATTATGTGAGTAGCACCTAAAGTAAAAAGTGTCCCTGCCAATATCAAACAGTGTATCCTCCTGTTGGTATTGACTCTATTGTTTTCAGTTGTATGGGGGATTGGATGATTGAACTCTCTATCAGTAACAAGGAACAAACAAGACATATTGGCAATTTATGTCGCGGCGGGTGGAAGAACCATACGCAGCCACAACAGCCTGGCACCTCCTCATGCTGGTCACCAGCCTGGTGGCCTTGGGATTGGAGATGGTACCACAGCTTACTCCAAATAATGCTGCAACTTGCTTCTGGGGAACACCAGCTTCAACCTGCCCTATAACACGCGGGCCTTATCCAGATTGGATAAATAACCATGGCATGTTAGGAGCAGACACCAAATTACCACTTTGTTAGAGAGCAGCACCCAGCAGGATACTCCAGGTGCTGCCAACCAGGTCCCATTTAAGCAAACGGGATGCTCCAGATGCTGCCTTCAGGTGCCCAATTGAACACTTGTGAGATCAGCTTGGGCATGCTGTACATGCTCGAGTGACAAACACAACCATGTTGACTGACCTGCGACGAATCCTGGTTGAGGAATGGAATTCCATCCCACAGCAGCGCGTGACCAGCGTAAAATTGCCAATATGTTTTGTTTGTTCCTTGTTACTGATAGAGAGTTCAATCATCCAATCCCCCAAACAACTCAAAACGATAGAGTCAATACGAACAGGAGGATACACTGACATTGGCAGGGCAATTTGGCACTTTTGACTTTGCATAATCGGCTGTGCTGCTCATCCCACAATTACAAATGAGACAGCGTGGTAAAGGGAAATGAACAGGCTTTCATATATTATCTTTGATATAAGATAAGATACAATACAGTAAGATATGATACAGTAACAGCAGAGATATATGATCATCCAAAAACAACATTGCAAACGTTATACCTGACTGGGCTGAAAACACTGCACTGGATCTTCTGCCAAATAAGTTCAGGCTATTACCACACCAATGGACCAGCTGTTTTCCATGCAGGCACAAGGTGGAGGACACAGAGCTATTGCTGTAACATGATAACAACAGCTGCTGCAGGACAGGCAGCTAGCCTAACGTTACAGTTGATGATGTATTAGCATAATGCTAGTGTCCCATGCTGAGAGGATTTAACAGCATCAGCAATGGCACCAAGACTTTTTCCCGTGGTAAAGAAGCACAAGGTGCAGACAGATGACCCCGTGCCTTCTTTAGAGAAGGTGTGTGTTAAAAGAAATGTCAAAAAGCTTTTTCTCTTTTACCTCAGTTGAGCTGTGTCATGCCTCCATCGACTCTCCACTGTCAGGTTTCACTTTCTCTTCAAGCTCCCGCCTACTGGCAGTGTTGGGCAAGTTACTTTCAAAATGTAATATACTACATATTACTAGTTACTTTCATTTGAAAGTAATACGTTATTTTAAAATATTACTGTCTGTAACTCATTACTTATTACACTACTTTTGCATGACTTTCACCAAAATAACTGCAGTAGCAGAATGACATCGCTGCCCGGCCGGAACCATCCCGAGAAAGAATTTACACCGTCTTGACGTCAGTGTAAACCATCCAAAATTCTAAATGTTATCCTTTTCCTTTGTTATTGTCATCTATAGTGGTTATTTGCATAAAAGCACACAATTTGATTAGGAAATGATTGTATCTTTATTTACGGTAAATATGTGCTTTGATTTAAAAAAAAAGTAACTAAATTTGTAACTTGTGTTACTTGACAGTAACTCGTATAATATTACTGAAATCATATTGGTAATAAGTTGTATTACTGACTTACTACTAAAAGTAATATATTACATGTAATATCTTACTTTTGTAATGAGTTACCCAACACTGCCTACTGGCAAAGCCAATAATGTAACTGTAATGTGTGTGTGTGTGTGTGTGTGTGTGTGTGTGTGTGTGTGTGTGTGTGTGTGTGTGTGTGTGTGTGTGTGTGTGTGTGTGTGTGTGTGTGTGTGTGTGTGTGTGTGTGTGTGTGTGTGCAGCCAGGTGTTGCCTATTGCCCCGGGTGTGTTGATATGATCAGTTCCTCACCTCAGATCTAACAGCCATAAGCAGCAGGTGTGTATCTTGTATTGGCTGTTTACTGTCCTTTCCTTATTGCTGTCCTTCACTGGCTTCCTGTCCTCCTGATATTATGCAGATAGCCTAAATACAACAACTCCCACTGAGGATGATACATGTCTGTGTCTCTGGTCTCTCTGGGTTGGGGGGTCCATAGTGGGTCCAGGGTCACATGATTGGGAGCTGATAATCCCCTGCCCCTGCCTGTACTTTCTGTCATGTGGCACAACAACCCAACAGCATGCCACTACCCCTCCCACCCTTTACACACTCACCCATATACCCATGCGCGAACACACACACACACACACACACACACACACACACACACACACACACACACACACACACACACACACACACACACACACACACACACACACACACACACACACACACACACACACACACACACACACACACACACACACACACATAGTAGTATAGTCACAACACGCACACACAGCGCAGTCATCACAGAACACTACACAGCCACCAGCTACACCAACACAGATACTCTGACATGACGGAACCATCCAGAGGTCTCTTTTACCTTCCTATCATCTATCTATGGACAGGTAAGAGCTGATTGTTTATGAGAGAAGTTTCTGGGAAATAAGCTGAACCAATACGCAACGCAAGTTCCATCTGATCCTATGAAAGAGCTTATTATCACTGTATGTCCAAATGTCAACTTTTCAGGAGCTAAGAGAAAAGGCTTACTTTTGGGCTTGACCACCATGCACTTTTGTGTTCATAAAGTGGGGTTTGGTTTCATAACAAGCGCATTGAATCCTTCAGCTGAAGTTAAAATATGAAAAGCACCTAGATTAGACAACTTTTTAAACATAACTTATTTTTACTGTACTTTACTACAATGTGATGTTTGGACCAGTGCATGGTCTCCAACAATATTCTATGATTTTCTTTCCTGCATCTTCTCTGTTTTCTATCCTGACAATGTTATCCCCTCTGGTCAGGAGGGGTGGAGGGTGATGTGCTGGCGTCTCTGGCCCCTCCGGTCCACCTGTCAGGAGATCGGCTGGGCTGGACGCTGTTGGTCTGTGTCGTCAGTGACCTCAGATTCGGGCACCTGGAGGTCAGCTGGAGGTCATCGTCAGAAGGCCACCTACCCGGCGCCCCCTATAGCGTGGCTGGAGACAGGCGGGACAGCGGCCGCAGCGCCGTGGCCGTAATTACAGTTGCCACCAATGATTGGCCGTCATACAGCTGCTTTGTGAGCCACCGACCACACCCCAGGGTCATCAGGACTCATCACGCCACCTTCTCAGGTACGACTGAGGCTGTGCGAGTCAGGTCAGGATCATGATAGTCTTTACCTATCATTCATTTTAACATGACTCATTAAAGGAGAATGCCACCAATTGTATTCCCGTGCCTCTGGATGGCTCAGTCAATGTTTGTGAACATGAGAGAGAAATCCCTTGAATGTGTGATGTCACTAGATGTAAAAGCAGGGCCTGCTCCATTGACAAAGAATTTGGCATTTATATAGGATATATAAATGTATATAGAATATATAAATGCCAATATACATGTATATGAACTCATTTGGGTGCAAGAACTCATCAAAGTCAGTGCCATTGTCATAGACATGGAGCAGTGCCAGATTTTACATCCCAGTAACATCAATAATTCAAGGGTCAATTTGCCAGTTTCTAGCTTTAGGAAAGAGGGGTGCATGTTCACAAGTATTGACTGAAGTGTCCCAGGGCAGAGAAATATGTGAATTCCTACCATGCGTGCCATTTCCATTTTAAACCTTCATGAATTGTCATCATTTCAGATGATGATCACGACAATATCTGCTACGACGATGAAGCGAGAGAAGGTCAAATCAAATTGTCTGTAGACCATTTTAGACCATAAAATGCCTCCATTCATAACTGTAACGCACCCTGACACTTTCCATATGTTTGACCTTTGACCTGCAGATGTGGGTTGGTGGACGGACGAGGTGACGCTCCTGGCCATGAGGCTGCTTCTTCTGAAGAGCCTCATCTTTAACACTCTGATGACCACATATGTTGTTATTAAGTGGTAAGAGAACGAGTCTCTGTGCATCAATAAAAGTGACAATACTGTAGCATGAACCATATAGAAACATAGACTAAACTATCTGGCCTTGGCTGTACATGTGCTGAATGTTTACTAAACGTTCAGCACATGTAAAGCCATGGCCAGATAGTTGGTCTATCACCCTTCAGTATTCTAGTATGGACAGAAGCATCCCATTATTCTTGTCTTTAATAGACTATAATAGTTGATTCAAAGACATTAACAGTGTATTTGACCTTTCAGATTGTTGCAAGTGAAGGGTCACTGCTGCACCATGTGACCTTGTAGTGACAACTATCACAGAGGAGATTAGGAGGGAGTCTTTCTTGTCTACGCAGCGAGGATCTCTCCACTGGAAGCTGTTGGACACACTCCGTCCTTGTGGCAGAGATGGAGACTTGGACTTGAAACTTGGATTTGAGTCGCACTTAAGTCACACATACAGTGACTTGGAGACTTGACTTGAGACTTGCCCTCAAAGGCTTGAGACTTGACTTGGACTTGAGATTTGGGACTTGTGAGCAATCTTTATTTCTGTGTGTATTAACATTGAGGAAACGTCTACTAATAATCATTTCAACTAATCAATGCTGATACTGTATGCTAATAGATAAAGGATGATAATACAGTACGCTTTGAATTCCTTAGTTTTAGCTATGCAGTGTTCTAAGAAGACCAGATGACATCCAGCAGATGATAGAACACTCATCCATAAGAGACTTGACTTGGACTATTAGCTTAAAGACTTGAGACGTGACCTGGACTCTAGCTCAGAGACTTGACGTGGACTTGCAAAAAATGACTTGTGCGCATCTCTGCCTTGTGGTTGACTTCATGAGGATGGCTGAGTTTGAAGTCTCATGGATTAAACAGGAGAAGGGGATCTACCCTCAAATGTTTCGGCGCCCTTCTGCCAGCCTGTTCTCACACATCCAGGTGCTGCCAACTGTGGCAGTTGAAAACTGGTTTGTGTGTTTGTGAGGCCAAACCTGGTATCTGATCACAACCTAACCTCAGACAGATGGGTGTGTATTGCATCTGTGTGTAGATTATTTTCTTCTGAGCTCATTCAATGGCTAAAACAAACACTCAGTCAGACTAGAGAAGTGGGGGAAACCATAGTTAATGCTTTTTGTAAGTCTACATCTAGGCAGAAGTTTGTATTTTTTTTTTTTGTATCCAGTTTTATAATTTTGTCTTTCCTAAATGTAAAATAAATCACCAGTAAGTACGCTTGGTTTGTTTTTACTTTATTGTTTTTTAAATAAAACACTTGCACACAGTTTTTTCCTCCATGTTTTTTTTCTTTTAGAGCGCCTCCATGAGTAAAACACTGACATAGCAACAGAGCACCACTAGGTGGCAGTACAATCACATCTGACTTTTATTTATTTATTATTATTATCCAACAGCAAGAATATGGAGCTTAAGTTCCTCTACAGGACACTACGTTTATAAATAAGTTAAGTATTTCAACATTGACCAGTCACTCGTCACCAAACGGACACTCACACATGACTTAAGAGATCACAATGCCAGAAACTGAGCATGGGCTTACATAGCCAACCGAATGGGGCGTATATGTTACATGTTATAAAGACTCATAGTCTTAAGGGTTGACATATTTCTGCCAGATATCAAATGGCATACATTTCCCATAAGACACTGCTGTGTGGTTCAACTGAAGCACATATCCCAGCAGACATTGTGGTGGAGTTTTCTCAGTGATTCGCAGTGTTTTGCCTACACTCCAGTCTCTCGAAATTATCCCGGTCAGGAGCAGCTCGTCAATTCTGGCAGTAGGAGCAAAACAGATTCAGTCTACAGTAGCAAGTTTACAAAGAGGGGGCAGGGAGACTGTGGGGGGGGGGTCTGCGTGCTGGTTTGGTAATGAGTTATGATTCACTGGGGGGGGGGGGGGGGGGGGGGTCTGCGTGCTGGTTTGGTAATGAGTTATGATTCACTGGGGGGGGGGGGGGGTCTGCGTGCTAGTTTGGCGGTGAGTTATGATTCTCTTGGTACATGATGGAAACCGTCCTGCCTCTCTCACAAGGCCTCCACTATTTGTCTGTCTTTGGCTCAAATGAAGAAAACAAAAAAAACAAGCTGAGCAACATACAGTAGAAGAGCTGATATCCAGAGCTTCTTGGCAAAGAGGTGAGAATGCCTCTTACATAGAGCTCAGGGGAAATAACAACACACAGGCACGCACACAGACACACACGCACACACACACGCACACACACACGCACACACACACACACACGCACGCACACACACACACACACACACACACAGACAGACACACGCACGCACACACGCACGCACACACACACACACACACACACACGCACACACGCACGCACGCACGCACGCACACACACACACACACACACACACACGCACACACACACACACACACATGCACGCACACACACACACACGCACACACAAACAGACACACGCACGCACACACACACACACAGATTGAGGGGGAAATCAAACTGCAACAAAACAGTACTAATGACAGATGCTGTGACACATTCAGAATACATTCAACAGAGAACAACTCACATTAACTGACTTCAAATCAGAGGCCGAGGCAACTCAGCTACTGTCAGAATGATTAGCAAAGAAAATCTCAGTGCCCATTGTGTTCAATGGACTTGTGTGTTGTTGACACCAGGAGCCAAAAGGAGCGTATTAGATGGTCTCCAAAAGAGAGGGTGGTGGGTAAAGGAGAGTGAGAGGAAGAAACACTGATGTGGATTTGTAAAGAATAAAATAAAAAATAAAATAAAATAAAGTGCTTCCGTTAAAACAAACATCCTCTGTCTGAGGTATAGAGAAAAATATCACATCAAACGGCACAAAAAGAAGCAAACCCTACGCCGTCACACCGTGCACTGAGGACAAAACACTCTATTTACAATCTGGAGTGTATATGCATGTGGTGTGATACACACTCATTCACCCACATAGGAATGTTTGTGTCATTGTCAATGGTGTCTTATCCCAAGATGATGAAGGTCTGTTTTTAAGTCATCATCACGTCTCCTCTCCTGTGTTATTCCACAGCGTTGGTTCTGCCCTGTTGGCCCTCGCAGTGAGACACCAGTAGTGTTGCTAGTATCTCCTGCAGTCTCTCCAGTCTGTTGTGGCAACAGAAACCCTTCCAGCGCCCAGTCACTGTCCAGCCTGCTGCTTCCTCTACGCATGAGAGAGGAAGATGAAGAGGAATAATGTCCAGAAGATGCTGAGAAGGAGAGTCTGTATCAGTGCTCAGCAAAACTCTCTTTGGAGTGCAAGTGCGCGCGCGCGCACGCACGCACATACACACATACACACATGCACACACACACACACACACACACACACACACACACATACATCAACACACGCAGGCACACACAACACTCACACAAGCACACATCAATCAGTACACACTCTATATCAGCACCAAGCTGAGTGCACATAGCAGGAGCAGGGCGAGGCATTTGACAGGCCCAGAGTCGGGGGCGGAGCCACGGGGGTAGATCCTCCACCTGTCCCGGTGTGGGTGGAGACTCTCCATGTCCTTCTGGGCACTGTACGCCGCCGCCGTGAAGTTAGCGTCCCCGGTGGTGAGCAGATCAAACACGCAGGAGTGGAAGTAAATGTCCTGCACCTCCAGCTGTTCCCGGCAGCGGTCCCGCGCCCCCTCCACCCCGAACACCTGGGGGGCGCCGTAGGGGGACGCTTGCGCCTGCGAGAACTGGCCGCCGGGCCGACGCGGCTGCTGCACCTGCAGGCCCAGCGCGGGAGGGGACAGGGGCAGGGGCAAGTGGCCGCCCCGGTCGATGCGCTCTGCGCTGGGGCAGCCGTTCAGACAGAGCTGCAGGTCCTGGGTGGCGTCGTAGGCCTGGGCCATCTCCTCCGGGATCCGCACCGCCAGCGTCAGGTAGCGGCCCAGCTGCCGGACGATCACGGTGACGCCCATGTAGCCGGCGTGCAGCTCCACGTGACGGCCCGGGCTGCGCTCAGAGATCCACAGCGCACGGACCTTGCCCGTGCCGCCATCCACTCCGGCCGAGGCGTGGCTGGGCTCTCCGCTGCTCACTGTGCCGTCAACAAAGGCCGCAGGGAGGTCGTCCGTGACGGCCTGGTACACCCTCTGGTCTGTGCAGCCCTCGTAGGGCTTGAAGATAACGGTGATCTATGGAGGGGGAACATAGGAAGAGTTGCAGTCACATCTTACATTTCATAGTGAATTCATCCAATCTTGAATGACGAGTTCAAAAAGCAGGAATTCAAATGCAGTTCCCTGTTGCAAAACGAAGACATCAGATATGGAATAAACAGATCCGTTTCATGGAGGAAATGAGCTAAAAGCTATCTTTCTCTCACGCCCACACAGACAAACACATAGTCACCAGCACAAACAGTGACAGGCACCCATTACACAGGTTATTGACTCTCGTCGAACTACATTTGAGAAATGACCAAATGACTTTTTAACAAGTCGTAATTTGACACAGCTATGCAAACATGCCGACACACAGACACGCGCGCGCGCACGCACGCACGTACGCACGCACGCACACACACACACACACACACACACACACAAACACACAGCAGTGGTGAATGGAGCAGTGGGTGAAGGGTGTGGTGTGAGCATTACGGTTAGCACTAGCATCATAGTTCCGGTGAATGGCTGCTTTGTTCACATGACAGCCGTGAGGAATGAGGCCTGGCAGCCCATTAAGCCTGGGGGACTGTTAATGTGTGTATGTGTGTGTGTGTGTGTGTGTGTGTGTGTGTGTGTGTGTGCGCGTGCGCATGTGTGTGTCCCTAATAATCATGACAAATAACCTGCCCCACCTCTGACACAAGGTCAGACTTTCAGTTCCACAGTGCAGCAATCAAACTATTTGCTTAATGTGCGTGTGTTTGTTTGAGTGTGTGTTTGAGTGTTTGTGTGTGTGTGTGTGTGTGTGTGTGTGCGTGCGTGCGTGCGTGCGCGCGCGCACGTGCATGCATGCATGCGTGCATGCATGCACGCATGCTGTGTGTGTATATGTTAACAATTAAAGCTAACCTAGCTGGAGAGGGCAGATCATCGGGGGAAACATCAACATAGCTTATTTAACGCCACAAAGATCACCTTGTGTGGCACATCATCCACTTGGTGTGTGTGTGTGTGTGTGTGTGTGTGTGTGTGTGTGTGTGTGTGTGTGTGTGCCTGTGTCTTTCTCTCAGTACAGGGATAAGGACCTATAACACATATAGTGCTTTAAGATGGTTGCTGTTAGGTGCAAGGGGTTCCACTTATGAGCCGCGCGTTTGCACGCACACACACACACACGCGCAAACACACGCAAACACACGCAAACACACGCAAACACACACACACACACACACACACACACATGTAAACAGTGGGTCCTTTCACACATCTCATTCCATGTTATTAGAGGTCAGGCTATATGCAGCCATTAACCAAGTTAGGTTTCCAACACTGCCTCAGTCACAAGAGACAGTCACAAGACCAGGCGCTTTGCCTCACACCTGTGAGACTGAGAGAGAGAGAGAGAGAGAGAGAGAGAGAGAGAGAGAGAGTACAGTAATGTTTAACTCATCTGCCTATATCCTACTTTAACTTTTGTTACCTAGCTATATGTTTTCCATTCCAATTACGCCTTTTTGAATTGAATTGAATTGAATTGAGAGGGAGAGAGAGAGAGAGAGCGAGAGAGAGAGAGAAGGAGAGAGAGAAAGAGAGAGGGAGAGGGAGAGGAAGAGGAAGAGACATAGGGAGGAAGAGAGAGAGGGAGAGAGAAAGAGAGAGAGAGGGGAGTGGCTGCAGGGTGTTTTCCAGCCCCACATTGATAAGAGGTCTCTAGTCTTGAGGCACATTAAAGCAACTTAGAGGTCGTTAAAGAAAATGTGTCTCTCTCAAACACACACACACACACACACACACACACACACACACACACACACACACACACACACACACACACACACACACACACACACACACACACACACACACACACACACACACACACACACACTAACTAGATTACACCAGCTGCTCTCACTTAAGAAAGCCTCACAGCCTTAAAGCCCTGGCAAGGCAATTCCATAATTGTCTTGTCAATATGTCATGTGTAGTCTTGAATTCATATAAAACTGTATAGAAAATATCAAAATTCAATTGTATTCTGATCGTTCAAAACAAATCAATTTGCATTTTTTTTGGCAGTTTGAAGAAGTTGAGGTAAAGTGGGCGGAGTTATCTCAGGAGTTTGCCGACATCGGCAATCTCCAACCAATCATAATTAGGAGAAAGCTGGCATCATATGGGGATGCAGAATTGGGCAAAACACCCCCTCTTTCTCCATAAAATATCATCTTACATCCATCCATCCATCAATGGATATCTATCTATCTATCTATCGACGTTGACATTTATTTCCCTCGCTCTCTCTGTCTGTCTGTCTGTTAATATATAATGCTGCATTCATGTGTGATCCTAGGATGGTCCTATTTAACGAGCGGGCAAGTCATCCCTCCGACGTTTGTGTGTTCATGTGCTTGTGGTGTCGGAATGATTGGAATGTGTAAAGCAAATCAGCAAACAGCAACTAAAGGTAATACCATATTAAATGACATGTGAGCAAAATAAAATGCTTCTTGCCATCAACAAAGCATCTACTTTCATCCACCATGTTTCTGCCTCTATTGGTTTCTGCTATATGACGTCAAGCCGGCAACTCGCGCACCAACATTTTTGCTGAGTTTCCAAGTTGTTTCCGACGTGAGCGGGCGTTCACGTGAACTTTCCCTCTCGGAATCTCATTTTTCCGATGACTGACAGCACATGATCGCAGCATAAATCCCCCACCAAGAAAGCCTCAGCCTTAAAGGGATAGGCCAACTTTTTGAGAGATTCGGCTATTTGCCATATTGACCATACATAAACAAGATGCCTGTACACTACCCTCACTCTCCGTGCAGTACACTGTGAGCTATATCACTGCAGTTAGTTAGACTTGCAAATGAATGAGAGTTACCGGGGCAGCCCCATACCGCCGTTCAAGTCACCAAAAACACACATTCCAACAGCGCCAAAAAGCTCTATGTACATGTTGTGACTCGTGTACTCACCACATGATGAAATAGTCATCCAAAATGCGGAGAAACAGTCATTTTCGAAGGTAAATAGATAGCCGGAACTACTTTCCAAACATGGCCGCCAGGCGCAGTGATTTCACACAAAGCCTGAAACAGACAAAGAGTAACGGAACTAACAAAGTATAACCGAAGTTACTTCCTCGTTTGCCATGAGGCACTGCACACAGCACTGTAAACAGGCGCATGTGCTGTGTACAGTGCCTCGTGGCAAGTGAGGAAGTAACTTGAGTTACTCTTGCTTAGTTTGGTTCATCT
The DNA here is from genome assembly GCF_964638095.1 of Poromitra crassiceps. Lineage (NCBI taxonomy): Eukaryota > Metazoa > Chordata > Actinopteri > Beryciformes > Melamphaidae > Poromitra > Poromitra crassiceps. The sequence continues at coordinate 21,952,575 of NC_139631.1, read as the reverse complement.
TTGTTTAGTTCTCGGTGTGTGGATTTCCTAGGGAAATGAACGTTTCACAGAACTTTGGATTATTGTTTCATCACGTGGTAAGTACACAAGTCACAACATGTACATGTGAGTGTTTGTGGCGCTGTTGCAATGTGTATTTTGGGCGATCAAACAGCTGTACCAGTCACTACCATTGTAGCGCAAGTTAAGTAGCAGTGATGGCTGTACCGCTCTTTGTAGGGCACGCAGATTGAAAATAAAACCATGTACATTCTAGTTTTGATATCGACAATATGACAAATGGCCTAAACTCCCAAAATGTTGGCGTACCCCTTTAAAGACAAGAAAATTAGACCCCCCCCCCCCCACACACACACACACACACACACACACACACTCATTCCCTCTCTCTCTTTTGACCACTTCTCTGTACTCACCTTATTGGTTGCCGTGGCGCTGGAGCCGGTTACCACGGGAATATTAGTGACCTGCACCGACAAGTAGTCGTTGTCGATGAGAGGCCACGCCCCCTCCACCTTGCAGGTCTGGAAGCTGTCCTTGAACGTCCTCAGGTGGGGATCCCCGAACAGCCCGCAGAACAGGTACGCGGGCCGCACGTGGCCGTGGGGTTGCGCGTGTGCATGCGCGTGGGAGTGTGTGTGCGAGTGGGCGTGTGTGTGCGCGTGCTGGGTGCGACTGTGGTAGTTGCAGGGCTCGTGCGGGATCTCTGGGTGTGTGGAGGAGGTGGGCCCGTCTCTGGAGCAGTTCCTCTGACTCATGAGGTCGGAGATGCCCAGCACGGCCGAGTGGAACACCAGGTTCCCCCGGCAGGTCTTGGCGGTCCTCTGGGTGCAGGCCGAGTACGCCCGTAAAGCCTTGCAGAACTCTGTGTCGAAGCCATCCACGGCCGGCGTCAGGTGGGAGGTCAGGGAGACGAAGTCTGTGGTGCACTTCTGGATACGACACTGAGGGGTGGCCACCTGGCACTGACCTGCAAACACAGACATAGAGAGTCAGTCATTTTATTACAGCAACACCTGAATAGTAGGACACTATTGAAAGCAGCCGTGCTATACGACAGAGGTTCTCAAACTTTTTCACATCAAGGACCCCTAAACTGACACAAATTAATAAAACATTTTGCTTAATTCAGATGTGTTATTACGGAAAGTGTATGAAACCCATGACCAATAGTGATACATTCTGTCATTGTGTTACTTATGGATGGAATTATAGTGAAAATAAATTATCCCCCTTTTTGCTGGGGACCCCCTGGAACCCCCTGAAAGACCCCTGGAGGTACCCGCCCGGACCCCACTTTGAGAACCACTTCTAAAGGAAAGGAAACGCACAATTTTGATTCTATGTTGACATGGACAGTTCATACGCATCTCTCTCTCTCTCTCTTGCTCTCTCTATCTCTCTCTCTCTCTCTCTCTCTCTCTCTCTCTCACACACACACACACACACACACAGATAAGCACATTTGCGCCCGTCCGCCCACGCACAGAAGATGACGAAGGCTAGTGGGTGAAGAAGGCTTTGATGTTAAACACACAATACTACTGGCCTGTTACAATCAGAGCTCATAAACGTGGAAGAGAACACGCCGCTGTGGATCAATCAGCAGTGGCGCTCTGTCAGTGTCATAAAGCAGGACAAAGAGCAGCCACAGAGACCAAGATAAAGAAGATCTTCCCACCAACACTCAGATAATGCTACTGCATGGGCACTTCATAAAACGCTGTAGACTATAAAATGCTCCATTGTTTTGCACAGATCTTCACAGACAACATAGACCCATACACAGAAGGTATGGGAGACATAGGGGCCTATAAACCTACATAATCCTTAGTCAAAGAACGTATGTAAACGCAACTTAGTTAAATATGATTTCAGAAGAGATGTATTTTGTTTTTGATCACGTTTTTTTCAGACCTTCCCCCTTTTCTTCCCAATTGTACTGTCGCTGTACTGTTGCTGTCCCGGTCATTGCTCCCCCACCTCTGCCGATCTGGGAAGAGTTGTCTACAATTGTAGACTAGCAAATGCTTCCTCCGATACATGTGCAGTCGCCAGCCCCGTCTTTTCACCTGACAGCGAGGGGTTTCACCGGCAGGACATAGCGCGTGGGGAGGATCACGCTATTCCCCCCAGTTCCCCTCCCCCCCAAACAGGCCAGGACTCATACCGCTAATCCGGCTTCCCACCCGGAGACACAACCAATTGTGCCTGTGTGGACACCCAATCAAGTGAAAACCAAGTTGTGAGGTGACATAAGGGCCCCACGCAAGGCCGACCCCCCTCTCAAAACACCCCAATTGAAAACCAAATAATTTCTCTACAGCCTATTTTACAATGATGATATCATTTAGGTTCAGTGTTGTGGGTAACGCATTACAAAGTAACGCATTACTGTAATCACATTACATTTGTCTGTAACAAGTAAGGTATTGCGTTCCTAAATCCAGGAGTGATGATTGGTTAGGTTTTGGCATGAGGAGTGAGTATCGATTGGTTCAGGCCAATCAGAGGCAGAGTCGGACAAACCCCGGGATTTGTGCCGATATGTAGGCATATTATGTACAGTAACTGGTTTAATGTTATTTTGTTAACTAATTGCATGACAATGCATCCCAGGCGATGTTGTGGAGTAACGCAAAAAAAAAGAAGTAAGGCATTACTTTTAAGTAATGTGTAATGTGTATTACATGTGTATTATTATATGTAATACTTATGTATTACTTTTTTGAGTAACGACCCCCAACACTGTTTAGGTTACTTACTACAATAATTAGCACTACTTTTGATTTTGATAATTAGGCCTAGTTGTATCGATTTCACCCAAATTATGGAAAGTTCTGCAATATTAATATATGTTTTACAGTTGATTAAATGTTTATTTCCAGATTCCATGATTCTGTCAGTTTCCCCCCGTTTTGTGGAAATCATAATGGCCTTAGGTAGGCACGAGGCAGGGAATCTACTGCTCCACTAGCCAGACACCCTGTGTATTTTGTCTTCTGCTGTTTTACGTGTTTGTTTACAAATGCAGTAAGAAAATGCATCGATCAGACTCTCCTTTGATTATTCTTCCTCTCTGTACAAGTAAAGCCATGGAAGCTAAGAAAGCCTCAGGCCAGGATTATCTGCGATGCTTTATCTAGTGATACATTGATTCTGAAAGTAACAAGGACCGAACCAGCCTTTTAAATCATAGATCATCAGAGGGGAAGGGGGGGAGAGAGAGAGAGAGAGAGAGAGAGAGAGAGAGAGAGAGAGAGAGAGAGAGAGAGAGAGAGAGAGAGAGAGAGAGAGAGAGAGAGAGAGAGAGAGAGAGAGAGAGAGAGAGAGAGAGAGAGAGAGAGAGATTAGAGGCCAGACCTAATGCAT
>NC_139631.1:21910072-21949003 GCF_964638095.1 Poromitra crassiceps | reverse complement strand
TGATGCACCAGGTGTGTTTTTATTTGAGCAGCTAATAGGAACATACCTAATGATGTCCCATAAACATTAAGCCATTTTACTTTGATTCATTTCTCCTATCAAGACACCACACACAGGGATAGAGAAGCTAAACGCTCTGACCTTCTGTTGTTGCAGCTTCAGGACATCGTGCTCGGTCTGTAAGGCTTGCAAGGACATCTCTAAAGAGGACACCGCACTCTGTGACTGGAAACACATTGATTCACAAATTCACTGGGTTTACTCAGCCCATCTGTCTCGATGAATTATGAATACATCAACAGCGTTAATGGACTCAGCATTGAGGAGGAGAGTCTTTATGGGCTGATGTGTTCCAGGACTGACCTTCTGGAAGTCTTCGGATACCTGCTGGATGATGGCCTGCAGCTCCTGGCTTTTTCCCTCCAGCTCGGTGATCTTCTTCTCTGCCTCCTCTTTGAGCTCCAGCAGCTCCTCTCTGCAGGAAAAACACACCTGTTTCCCTCAACTTTTCCGATTTCAAAGATCCAGACATCTCAAAGATCCAGACATCTCAAAGCTCCAGACATTTCATTTTCTCTCCCTGGATACCAACATTTAGATCAGTGTTCAATATGATGTACTGTGTATGTATGGTGTGAATGGTGGCTACATTATGCAACTGTCAACTATCACTATCAGCTTCAGCTCATTCAAATGTATTTATACAGTAATTTAATGAGGGTATTGCATTAATGAAACCGTTTCCCAAACCCAAGCAATTTAAGACCTGGCAAAAATCATATTTAAGGTGCAAAAATGCAGTCGAATTCAAGAGATTTTAAGGCCTAAAATTCAGACCATTGGATTTTTGCCTTTTCAAGACTTTTTAAGGACCCACGGAAACCCTGATTTATGCAAACTGACGTAAACAAGTATCTGCTGTAAACAAGCATCTTCCATCGGTAGTGCGGTCCACTGTCCCCCCTAATCCTGTCTGCAGTCTGGAACAGGAACAGGAAGTACTATAAAGCTGCTGTGTACGTTTTGTCTGCAGTCTGGAACAGGAACAGGAAGTACTATAAAGCTGCTGTGTACGTTTGGGAGGAAATTCAAAGCAATAGAAGGAAGGACACACCTCCCACCTAGAGAGTAACAGGAGCAGTCACTGACAGGACAGAGTCTGACTTCTCATTGGTCAAATGGGTTTCGAGGAACTGGGCTAGCACCGTTTCAGAGCTTCTGACATATTATCCTACTCGCCTTTGGACACCAAATGATTACTTGTAAATAAATGTTCATCCTTAAAGGCCCTGGAAACCCACACAGGTGTTTTCAGTTCTTTTGGCTGATTTGACCTCTTCTCAGGACTGTCTGGACGTGTACAGATGTCCTTGATTGACATCTCTGTGACCCTCCTGTTGGTTTTGTTGCACTTGTGAGGGCGGGACAACTTATGTCTTTAGGATTCTTATTAGCAGGAGTCTGGTGGCCTCACAAATTCCCCGTCTAGCGCCACCTAACTTCGACCTTGAGAAGAGCATAAATAAACACCTGTGTGGGTTTCCAGAACTTATCAAAGTGACCTACTGAACCTGGAGACTATGTAGCATGTCATAGTGTGGAGTGCCTCATCACCTTTCTATCTCCAGCTCGGTGTTGAGTCGGCAGCTGTCGTCATGCTGCTCCTCCAGAGCCTGGTGTCTCCTCTGGGCCTCGGCCAGCCCTCGCCTGGCCGTCTGGACCTCAGCCTCCTTCTGGTGCAGCTCCTTCTCCCGCTGGTGCAGCTGCTCCTCCTTCTTCAGTAACTGGGGAGAACGGTTTAGAGACACGTCGCATTTATGGCGCTTACCATGAATCTTTAATGTCACCATTAGAATCTGGCTCACGAATGCCCTCTCCCCCTTCCTTGTGCCTGTCTTTCACTGTGCAGTTGACATAAAAAAAAATTAAAACACCACAATAGTATTATTATTATTGTTATTATGTCCTCCCCCGCGAATGATGCAGTCACCTTTTGGGCCAATCGGTGACAAGTTCTACACATTGTGGACATGAATGTAGCGAGTGAACGGTCCTCAGGAGTGTGTGTGTGTGTACCATGTGTTTGACTTTAGCCAGCTCCTGCTGTCCTCAGGAGTGTGTGTGTGTGTACCATGTGTTTGACTTTAGCCAGCTCCTGCTGTTGGAAGCCCTCAAGCTCGTCGCGGTCGTCCCTCCTCTGGAAGAGCGTTAGGCTCTGCTCCATCATGTCGTCCAGCCGGGCCGACACACCAGCCTTCTCCTACACACACACACATATTACAACACACACACACACACACACACACACACACACACACACACACACACACACACACACACGTCCATTTCATTGAGCCCTATGAACAAATGACACATCTCATATTCCTTTGCTGTCCTCACTTTAATCAATTAAATTAAAGCCCCTCCCTCCGGTCAGTTTCTCTACCTGTTGAACAGTTTAAATTAAAGCCCCTCCCTCCAGTCAGTTTCTCTACCTGTTGAACAGTTTAAATTAAAGCCCCTCCCTCCAGTCAGTTTCTCTACCTGTTGAACAGTTTAAATTAAAGCCCCTCCCTCCAGTCAGTTTCTCTACCTGTTGAACAGTTTAAATTAAAGCCCCTCCCTCCGGTCAGTTTCTCTACCTGTTGAACAGTTTAAATTAAAGCCCCTCCCTCCAGTCAGTTTCTCTACCTGTTGAACAGTTTAAATTAAAGCCCCTCCCTCCAGTCAGTTTATCTACCTGTTGACAGTTTAAATTAAAGCCCCTCCCTCCAGTCAGTTTCTCTACCTGTTGAACAGTTTAAATTAAAGCCCCTCCCTCCAGTCAGTTTCTCTACCTGTTGAACAGTTTAAATTAAAGCCCCTCCCTCCAGTCAGTTTCTCTACCTGTTGAACAGTTTAAATTAAGGGGGGCTTTAAGCTGGTTCTTATTTTTGCTGGGAATCCCCTGGAATCACTTAATGAAAGGTTAACCCAGCAATGTCATATACAGTACCACAGATAGCATTTACCTTCTCCAACACCTCCATCTTCTCCATCCATTCCTGCAGGCAAAAGATGGAAAAGGTGGACTACAGATTAGAGAGATTATGCATAAACCATCTGCCCAACACGCAGCCAAACTAATGATCTTCTACTATCTTGCACCCCGCAGAATATCCGCGGTCAGCGCAGATACATAACTGCTGTCCGCGCATCACTACTACAGATTACTACTACTACTACTACAACAAAAGAATCATGCAGTAGATGTGAATTTACCTGATCCTTCTTCTCCAGAGCTAGAGTCATTTTGCCTCTACTGGCCTGGTGAGACTCATTCTTACCTGATCCTTCTTCTCCAGAGCTAGAGTCATTTTGCCTCTACTGGCCTGGTGAGACTCATTCTTACCTGATCCTTCTTCTCCAGAGCTAGAGTCATTTTGCCTCTACTGGCCTGGTGAGACTCATTCTGGTCCTGAAGTTTCCTCATGGATGCTGGGCAGCGAGAGGGAGATGGGGAGAGAAAAAAGAAAAGAAATAAAGCAGACAGAACGTTTGTATGTAATTGAAGAAGAGGAGAAATGTTAGCCACTGGCACAGACATTGAGACATTGGCACGGTAGGTTAGTAGCTGTGAAAAGTGAGGGTCAGATTAAAAAGTGAGGTAAGCAATGCACAGACAAGCAATGTATGGCAACTGACAAGCAAAAACCTACACCCAGTCATTATTTATGCGAAGGACAAATCCACCCTAAAATACAGATGATGTACCTTGTATTTCTAGGCCTATTTAGTTGTTTTGTGGAATATATCCCAATATTCGATAACATAGAATATGGCAATATGTTTCAGTGATGTAAAACATCAGTGGTAATGTCAGGTTTTGGTGTCAGTCCCTCAGAACGCACCGAGAGACGTTCTCCCTACAGCTCCATGGTAGAAGAGGAGAGAGAGCAGTAGCTTGACATCACAACATCACTCCTGGATTGATGGGATCTGATGGCTCAAATAACTGATATGGGACATGGTGCCTCTGCTGCAGAACATCCATTAGAATCAACTGAAGCTGCTACACAGACCACGGAAGCCGCGCGGCCCTCAGACAGGTCAAAACTCCATAGGAGTCACTGTGTGAAAATTAAATACAATCTGTTTAAAAACTATCAGGATAAATACCTCATTGTACCAGAGGCAATGCAAAGTGAGATTTGGGGGTGTTTTTACATTGCACATTAAATTCAAATCAATGTGTCTGGATGATCATAATGACAATTATGGTCAAAATGATAATCACGATTATTTTTGATCAATACTGAGATCACGATTATTTAACACGATTACTCTTTGAATTTAGGAATGACGTCATGCATTTATTGAACTAAAGAAAAAACACTTTTAACTCTGCATTTCTTTGAACGGTCATCTTCCATCAAGGAAGGCTTCAAAATAAAAGGACAAACAAACTGGCTCTCTGGCGGGAGAGGCGGAGCGCACCACTGCAACGGAAAGGGGGTGGATTTACAACACAAGACAAAACAAGAGCAACATTGCTAAACAGAATGTGACACGTTGCATCTCCATTCCATCTAAATTTTCTTCTTTTCATGATCGTGGGAACGGAAACCAGAATCCTGATCGCGATTAATATTCCCTTAATTGTGCAGCCCTACCTACTAGAAATCTCCTCAGAAAACCATGGCTGGCACGCAACCACCACACGCAACAGACGGAGTCTGTGTAGCAGGTAGGGATGGGCATTTCTAGCAAAAACACTATTCGAAATTCGCTGGCCAAAGTCGACTTTTAATCGAAATTCGAAAAAAAAAAAAAAAATTTAAAAGAAAAAAAAAATGTAAAAAGAAATGTAAAAAAAAAAATTTGTGTGAGTGAAATGTTGCATTGTCTCCCCTGATTCTAAATCTAAGGCTTTATTAATTAATAGAAAAAGCTTCTGCTGTGGATTTTTAGCTCAAACAAGCATTGCACCACTGAAGTAAAGAACATGTTACATGACATTGACATTTTCGAAAATAAAAAACAGTTTTGACAATGAGTGGTTCATTAAATATTTAGTAGGCTCAGGTCTGAGTGCCAAAGGGGTGCCAAAGTCACCCCCTCTCCCTCTTCATGGGATTTCATCCGCCATTCATTTTTCCATAAACCTTGCTTAAAATGCTTATAAAAATTGTTTTACTTGCTCAAACCAAGCGATTCGACTATACTTAGAATCAGGGGAGACAATGCAACATTTCACTCAAAAAAAAAAAAAAAAAAAAAAAAAAAAAAATTTTTTTAAATTTCGACTTTCAATAATAAAAGTCGACCTTGATAATAACAACGATTATTCGAAAATTCGAAATTCGATGCCCATCCCTAGTAGCAGGTAAAGAAAAACACTGGTGACGTGTCCATGCCCCATGTATTTCAGCCCTAACAGTGTAAGAGAGTATCTGAGGGTGGATTTCAGCCCTAACAGTGTAAGAGAGTATCTGAGGATGTATTTCAGCCCTAACAGTGTAAGAGAGTATCTGAGGATGTATTTCAGACGTAACAGTGTAAGAGAGTATCTGAGGGTGGATTTTCGGTTGAAAGGGCAGAAGCTTTCAACGCTCCCAATTTAAGCAAACCTCTGAAGCCCATGATTTAGCATCTGGAAGAAACACATCTCCATGAGAGGAAGTGGCGGTGCTGATGCTGAGTGACCATTATTACAGCCGACACACGTGACAGAGAGAGGAAGCTAGATGGCAGGAGAGGAGAGGGAAAGAAAGGAAGCTAGATGGGAGGAGAGTAGAGGTACGTACAATCCTGATGCTTTTCTAAAGCAATTTCAAGCTTGTCCTTGGTCTTCTGCATAAGTCGCAGCTGCTCAGCATAGTCTAGTGGTGAGAGGGAGGGTGATGGCATGGGGTGTCAACAGTACAGGAACAAACACACACACACACAGACGCACAACCACACAAACAGTACAGGAACACACACACACACACGCACATCCACACAAACAGTACAGGAACACAGACACAAACGCACATCCACACAAACAGTACAGGAACACACACACGCACGCACATCCACACAAACAGTACAGGAACACACACACACACACACACACACACACAGACGCACATCCACACAAACAGGAAGAGGAAGCAGGCAGATGACGGTAAGAGAAAGGCAGACGAGGAAGAGGACAACAAATGGAGAGGAGGAAAACAAAAGGGTAAACATGGCTGAGAAATAATGGAAGCTAAACCAACTAGGGCTGCAACTAATGACTATTTTCATAATCCATTAATCTGTCAATTATTTTCTCGATTAATCGATTAGTCGTTTGGTGAGGTCCTAAAATGTCTTCTTTTGTCCTGTCCAACAGTTCACAACCCAAAGATAATCAGTTGACTGTCATAGAAGAGTAAAGACAGACAATGTTCACATTTAAGAAGGTTGAACAAGACAATTTTAGTATTTTATTTCTTAGAAATTAGTGTAAACGATTAATCGATTATGAAAATGGTAGGATTCTTTTTTTTTAACCAATGATTTTCTTATGTGAGGAAAGCATCCTGGTCAACAGGCTGCATGAGAGCCACCTGTAACATTTTCCAGGTGTTCACAGTCACATAAGCCACCTGCAGGGAGGAATAATTAGTGCAGTTAAACTACAAACAGCCATCAAACTTGCCCTTAAATTTCACCCAAATAGACTAAATCATTACAGCATTAATGATGAATGATGACTGTAAACTAATATGACCATGCTTACAAGAAGCCTCTACACAACATGTGACATTGTGTTGGATTTGGAGGGAAATCTGCAGGAAGCAACAGGGTCTACGGGACATGCAGTCTTGATGTTGATTGATTGATGTTGTGATGATAATAATAATATTGAGCAATACTGTATTATATTTGTGAGTTACTACATTATAAGTCATTATTATCATTACATAATCTGTTAAAAACGAAGTAACAATTTTCAGTTGGAGTAATTTCATTACATAATCAAAAAAGGGGGAGATTTTATTACATTTGGACACGTTATTATATTATTGACCAATTATGATATTACACACTGTGATCATTAAGGACAACATCCACGGGTGTCTTGGTGGTGGACCTCAGGTCTGGTTCTCTCCTGAATGGTCCAGTTGCTGACGCGTCTTACCTGATAGCTTGGCCTCCAGCTTCCGAATCTGATCGTTCCTTCTGAGGATCTGGGCAGAGAGGTCATCTCTGGAGCTGCTTCCATCAGAGGCCTGGACACAGACGAGACACAGCACAGTGTTAGATAGAGACCTGGACACAGACGAGACACAGCACAGTGTTAGATAGAGACCTGGACACAGACGAGACACAGCACAGTGTTAGATAGAGACCTGGACACAGACGAGACACAGCACAGTGTTAGATAGAGGCCTGGACACAGACGAGACACAGCACAGTGTTAGATAGAGACCTGGACACAGACGAGAAGCAGCACAGTGTTAGATAGAGACCTGGACACAGACGAGACACAGCACAGTGTTAGATAGAGACCTGGACACAGACGAGACACAGCACAGTGTTAGATAGAGACCTGGACACAGACGAGACACAGCACAGTGTTAGATAGAGACCTGGACACAGACGAGACACAGCACAGTGTTAGATAGAGACCTGGACACAGACGAGAGGCAGCACAGTGTTAGATAGAGACCTGGACACAGACGAGAGGCAGCACAGTGTTAGATAGAGACCTGGACACAGACGAGACACAGCACAGTGTTAGATAGAGACCTGGACACAGACGAGACACAGCACAGTGTTAGATAGAGACCTGGACACAGACGAGACACAGCACAGTGTTAGATAGAGACCTGGACACAGACGAGACACAGCACAGTGTTAGATAGAGACCTGGACACAGACGAGACACAGCACAGTGTTAGATAGAGACCTGGACACAGACGAGACACAGACACAGTGTTAGATAGAGACCTGGACACAGACGAGACACAGCACAGTGTTAGATAGAGACCTGGACACAGACGAGACACAGCACAGTGTTAGATAGAGACCTGGACACAGACGAGACACAGCACAGTGTTAGATAGAGACCTGGACACAGACGAGACACAGCACAGTGTTAGATAGAGACCTGGACACAGACGAGACACAGACACAGTGTTAGATAGAGACCTGGACACAGACGAGACACAGCACAGTGTTAGATAGAGACCTGGACACAGACGAGACACAGCACAGTGTTAGATAGAGACCTGGACACAGACGAGACACAGACACAGTGTTAGATAGAGACCTGGACACAGACGAGACACAGCACAGTGTTAGATAGAGACCTGGACACAGACGAGACACAGCACAGTGTTAGATAGCGCTAGATGACGGCTGACCAACTTTGTCCCGGCCCCGGTTTGTTTTGGCCCACCATGGATTTTACAAAAAATAAACAAATCTGCATTGTGGTCACACTCCTTACTCAAAATGTAACATGTCTTGTGGCTATGTTATGTCGTCTACATTTGGCCAGTTATCGACAGAAACGGGAAAAATATACCACATAATATTACATACTGTGTACATCTTTGCTTTAGTGCCATTAGGACTTGACTAGTTTCTGTATGTTTTCCTTTGACCAGAACACATTGGACCTGTCTGCTGAAGTATTGCTACTCAGCGACTTGGGCCACACTAAATAATTCAGCCAAGTGCAACTGAGACGTAAGAACAGCCTCAGAGTGTGGCTTCCCTGTTGAAGAGTACACTATTCCTATTAGCGCCAATCAAACAGATTTTAAAGAGTGACTAACCCCTAAAACACTTTTTTCAGCTTTCAACCAATAGTGGAATCCGCTTATAGTGATCACAGTTATAGTTTGGATCAACCACTTATATTGATCAAAAAGCTTGGTCCTGAATCATTCCTATACACATGCTGTTTAAATAATTAGCTTATAGTGATCAACACTACGCTTACAGTGATCATTTTGGGCCTTGTCACAACTGAGAACAATGGGGAAATTTTTTAAACTACAATTATTATTATTTTTTACTTGAGCCAACAAGATACACAGTGATACTCGGTGCATGTCTGTCTGTATATGGAGAGATCACGGCATCTCTGTCTGTGGAGAGGTGGCGGCGTCTCTGGAGACCTAACTTTCTGTATGGATTTTTAAAGTCATTCGATAACATTCCTTTACTTTATATGTTCTGTATTCATGTAATACATATACACATGTCAATTAGATGGTAATCTGCATGAGAAATAAAGAAAAAGAAAAAATCGGTTATAATGATCATCCGCTTATAGTGATCAATTTGACCCGTCCCAAGGTAATCACTATAAGAGGAGTGCACTGGATATGGCTTTTGAGGTGAGGTGGTGTGTGAAGGATTCTGATCAAAATCTCCACTTTTGAGACTAAACTGTTAGAATTCGACACACTGTATCATTTTCAGGCAGCGAGAGTGCCCTCTCTGGGTTGTAAGATCCCCGTGCACGACAAACAGGTAGGACAATTCTCTGGGTTGTACCATCCCCCGTGCACGACAGACAGGTTGATTGATTGAAAAGTTTATTTCTATAGGGCGGACAGATACATAAACATAGAGCATTCACAGGCAACAGTCTTTGGTATATATCCTGACATTTATAGCCTAAGCTAGTTTTCAATGTTTGTCCCTAGATGTTATAAGGCAGGACGATTAGGATGATTCTCTGGGTTGTACCATCCCCGTGCACGACAAACAGGTAGGACGATTCCAACAGCCTCTGACTGACGGGCTGAAAACTACGGGATCACTTTTTATTGATCAGTCATTGAAATTTGCATCCACAAATATATCTGAATTGAAATAGAAGTATGAGCCAGAAGGCAAGTTAACTCAGGATCATAGAAAATGTGGGTACCTGTAAAGCATGCATGCTTGTGCCTGCCTGCATATAGTGACCTTCTCCTAACAGACTACTGGTTGGTGGTTCTGTGCTGTTTGTATTTGGTATCTGATGCCTGTAGTGTGCTATAGGAGCGCGTCAATTTACACCTGAAAATGCAAGTGTCAGTCCTGTAACAAGAGAACTGCCATCATTAGGACCAACTACAATAAACGACACCAAAACGCAAGGGATTATGGGTATTAGGAGATGTGTGTTGACATCTGTTAGCCAGCAATTCTGCATGGCATGCATTTATAAAGCCTAGCATAACAAACTGCAGTGTGTACTGATTTGAAGTTCATATTAATTAGCTATTTCTTCATGCATTCTTACCTGTTGTGAAAACCAGAGAATAAAGACTACAGACAAGTCCAGCATGCTTAGCTACAGTTACAGGACTGATCAAAACAAATCTGATTCCAGTCCCAGACTGGAATCAGATTTGTTTTGATCAAAATCTCTAATCTGGCAGGATGACAGGTTACCAAAACTGCCCAATAAACAAGCTATGTGTGTGTGAGTCATGTGACTTTTGTTTACAAGCCCTGGTTCACTTGTAGTTGGGCAGCATGAATCTAAATAAAGCAAATACAAAAATGCACCAAAGTCAAGATTTCCACTCTGGTTGAGACCAAAGGGAACCAACTGTAGGTGTGATCACACATCAAATTAAACCAGCTCATTTCAACATAAATCAATAAATGGTGATGATAAACTACTAACTCTTGGGACAGAGATTTAGAAGCATTTGGCTAGTGATCATTTCCCACCCTGGCGCAATACTTACAAAGTCATCCCCGGAGTCGGCCCCGACTGAGGTGATGGACTCCTTACTGATGGAGCGGGGAATGCGCCCGCCGGTCCGAGGCGCTGTGGCCGCCTCCTCCGCGATCTTCTTCTTCAGCTTGGCAAACATCTCTGTTCCTTCAGGACCTCTTTCTGGATGCAGCTCACAGGTTCTGGTGGAGGACCTGCACCATGCGAGGATCTGGCTGACAGGGAGTTCAGGCTTCCTGGCTTCGGGAGCTGAAACACAGCTTTGTCCTGGTGTGGTAATGTCCAACAGAAGAAGGTGCTTTTATTGCCATTGTGCTACATCTGGTGGGGAGGGGGGGGGGGGGGGGGCAAGAGTAGACATGTAGAGTATCACACACACTGGGATGACAGTGGACATCACTCGCTCTTTTTCTGCTGTAGCCATTTTTGTTCAAACCATTCACATGATTTGTATTGTATACTCAATGGTTCAAACATGACAATGTCAGAGACACTGTCACTGGGCGAGGGGTTGACATCAATCATTAGTGACATGATGTTGGCATGTTTACTTTTCCAATGCAAACTGTTCACCTTGGGGATGTTTGAATTGTTGAATAAGTTTAACCTATATACATTTTAATGACTTAAGCAATTTATTATGCTTAGCAATTATATTGCGAATAATGATATAGCGTTATATATACACACACACACACACACACCACACACACACACACACACACACGCACACACACACACACACACACACACACACATGCATGCACACACTAGAGCTGAGGCCTGGCAAGTGGTCTTGGAGAGAAAGGCAGGCAGCAGCATCCAGCTGTTCCAGCTGAGTCTTTTACCAACACTGAAGCAAACTCATTTGATGCTGACCGCTGATGCTGTAAATAAAAAGGTGGGTAAACCATGACCTCTGTTTTGGTCATTGAAGAAAAGGACAGTCCCTACATTGTCTGGTGAAGAGCAGTGAGATCAGTACGTCACACATGTCTTGGTGTTCATAAAGCCACACACCTTGGGAGCAGTTTTCAAAATGCGGGATCTACATTTGCTCTATTCTTTCTTTTTCTGTGTATTTTACTTTGGTTTGCTCGGTTCCATTTAGTGATCATCACGGGGGGCAAACAACCACTAAGATAAACAAGATTCAACCACATTTTCTGGAATGCAAAAATTATTAGATCGTTAGATCACTGTGTATAGGTTATCGTTATGTCAAAGCAAAAGTGAAAGCTGGTCATGAAAAAACACTGCAATATTCCTATTACAGTGTGTCAGTCAGTGTGTTAATACACACACACACACACACACACACACACACACACACAACCTCTAATTTTCTGTGTTTTTACTTTGTCCGGCTCTATTTGGCGATCATCATGAGGCAAACATCTACTAATATATAGCGTTAAATAAAATTAAACTACATTTTTCATAAAAGAAAAAAAATTCTTAAAACAGCCTATAACTTAAATCAGTTTCATACTATTATCCTATTGATTTACATAATACAGATTTATTTCAGCCCCAAAAGGTGGATAAACTCTATTCCAGGTGCAGGTTTACTCTACTACATCCCTGATGTGATAAGTGATAACTTTTTATAAATAAGAATTTGCTTCTGATACAGATTCTGTTTTTCCACCATAGTGTCCAATCTGACCGAATAAAGCTGTACTAAATCTGTAATAAACGGACATGAGGAGGCGAGGTAGTCACGCTTCTCTTCTCTTCCCCTCCTCCAAGAGCCATTAAGGGGGCAGACAGGAGAATGACGGCCCAGGAGAGAGAGAGCAGGAGAAACTCGATCCGTGCTCTGACTGCTGCACTGCCGCTGGAGAGAGAGCCATTGTCAGGGCCCAGGCAGCACTGGGGTCGGCCAGACACTGCTTAGAACTACTTCATCGCAAATAAACGCTCTATGATCCCAGCCAAATGTCAAGGAGAAATGTTGATACTACTCTGGATGTAGCTAGTTGCTGTACTACTGTAGAACCACAATGGTTCGAGGGAGAAAGTACCTATAACATCCCCGATATGAGTTGCGATTAGGACCGAGATGCATAGAACAGTTGCCGCAAGCGAGAAGTAGAGTTTAGTTACCTATGTTGGCACCGCAGCAGAGAGCGAGGATCAGCAGCAGCAGTGGCCGGAGACGGCGCACCAGAGACGGGGAGGCGAGGCGCTCAGCCCCGCGGCAACAGCATCCGGCTCTCCCCATCCCCGTCCATGCAGGGCCAGGAGGGGAGAGTGGAGGGGTGGTGTCCAGGCCTGCTCACCGCTTCTTCTGCGTCGGGTTCTCCTTCTTCCTCACTCTTCTCTCCTTCCTCTCCTCCCCGGGTGCGCAGGGGCATTCAAACGCAGCTGCTCCGCGGAATGCAGGGCGGAGGTGGGGGTGAGAGAGGGAGAGAGAGGGGGAGGAGGAAAACAAAGTATGAACAAGTCAATTCCGCCGACACGTTCACTTTCCCTCTATCTATTCAAATCCACACCCCATGCGTTACCGCTGCGTTCTCTCAATGGTCGCACTTTTGCCTCCCTCGGTTCTGATCAATCTCTGCTCTCCCCTCTCGTCCCAAACACTCACATCTCTCTCTCTCTCTCTCCCTCTCTCTCTCCCTCTCTCACGGCCTGGCTTTCTCCTCCACTCCTCCCCCTTCACTCTCTTCTCCTCCTCCTCCTCCTCCTCTGCCCCTCCAACAAATCAATAGAGAATCAACCAAACCCTGCTGGCGGAAAACCCGCCTACCAGGACACTAGAGTAGGAGATTGAGTGAGTGTGCTACATGGCCTGCTAGATCAACCTTGTAAAAACTTAGTGAAATGGCATTAGATCATTGTGTATAGGTTATAGTTATTAATTAATTGCCAAGGCAAAAGTGAAAGCTGGTGACAAAAAAAATAAAAATCACTGTAATATTCCTATGACAGTGCAGTCATATTTCAATCATATTTGATGTTTTTTCTTACTCTCCTATTGCTATAATATTCCTATGAACAGGGTAATATTTTTATTCTATTTAGTTTTGCTGTTACTTTTGTACAGAGTCCTAAAACTCATTAAAGGATTAGCATTTTCATTAGTGACAGGCTAATTGCTGTAATTGCGGCCGAGTAGTCATCCACCTGAACAAGAAAATAAATCAAACACACATTTCGCTGCCCATGAAGCAATGGTGTGCTCCTTAGAAAATCTTATAGTCAATAAGTAAAATGAGTTTTACAAGGTCTAATAATCATCATTTGCAGATTAATGGCAAAATAGATAATTGAGGAGGGGCAGACAGACAGACAGCAGAGGCAGAGAGGCAGACAGACAGACAGACAGACAGACAGACAGACAGACAGACAGACAGACAGACAGACAGACAGACAGACCGAGGCAGAGAGACAGACAGACAGACAGACAGACAGACAGACAGACAGACAGGCAGGCAGGCAGACAGACAGACAGACAGACAGACCGGGGGAGGGAAATAAATGTCAACATCAAACCACTAGAGGCAAACAAGAGTCATCATTCATTTTATAACAGTTATAAATCATGGATGTATAAACTAGTTATAAATCCTCAAAGTAAGAACATCTGTATCCCCAAAGACACAATATCAACAATATCAGTCAAGTTTATGTCCAGACTCCAGAGCAGATACATGTCCAAAGATGCCCCAGTGTTTATGGAGATGTATGCCACCTTGACATTCCCTCTCTTCATCATGGGCTAATATTGTAAAGAAAAAATGCAATACACTGCAATATGAAAGTGCACTTCACATAAAGGTGTGTAGGAGAACTCTATTAAGTATAAAGTGATTTTTCTTTTAATTTAGAGCCTTTTTTCAGGTGTCTTGCATGCAAGTTTCTACCTTGAACTTTTTATGCACAAGAAAATATAAATGAAAAACAATGTAACATAATCTAAAGAGTGAGTTTATGTTCAATGGCAAACACTTTAGATTGCAGAGGTTTTCCCTCGTAACTTTTGATGAAGCATGATTCCTTTCTTTTCTTTTCTTTGCTTAGGTTCTAGATTTGAATCTATAGAGGCTTTTTATGATGTCTTTGATGCATTTACCAAACCACACAGGATGTTTTGTAGGAGTACTTTTTTAATATGTTCAGAGCCAAGATAGGGGTAGTATCAACTAGCTAATTCTGTGTTTGATTTCTTGTTGCATCTTTCCTGATGAAAGCCTCCATTAATTAAACATCACACTTTTAACTTTACTCCAAATAATTGCGTTGTAATAGGAGACAGTTTTGCACCAACCTTTCATGGTGGATCTCTGAAAGTGTTTGATCTTGAATCCCTCCAATAGAATAGTACAGAATTGCCACACAAAAAGCGTAATAAAAATTTGATTTAAAAAAAATCCATCTTTATTGCCAGATGACCTGCTTTCAGTGGATTGAATGGAATATCTCAGAGACAGAAATGGAGCCATAACAACAGGCAAATACCAAACTGCGCATACTAATGTGTGTAAATCTGAACAGTCAACACATTACAGTGCAAAACTGCCAAAGGTGCAATACGAGCAGGCAATGTAAATGCCATCAAACAGTGAGTATAGACACTGTGAACACTGAATACATTATGCAAAGCAACATGGAGTACAATACGTTGAAGTAATAATTTAACACAGCTGTATAGTATAGCTAGTTGCAGAGCATTGGACATGAAACATGTTTATGATTTGAGCACTGAGGTTAAAGGGAAAAAAATCTCGCCTAAAACAGTATGGTGAAGTACTTTGCATGGGTCCATGCTGTTGTTTGGTGCTCCCCCCCCTATGGACAAATGGCAAAACAAACAATGCAACAATGCAATGACAGACTGAGATATTTCCAGAGCAGTAATAGAGTTTTATTCACCTTAGCCACGCCCACTTGACCCATTGTATCACAACTTCCTGTTCAAAACGCCGACTGTATTACCTGCTCAAACTAGTCTGACTCACCTGGTCAAACTTGGGGAATCTGCTATTTAAAATATCAAGAGTAAATATTAGGTTTTGGTGTCATCCCCTCAGAATGAAGGAATAAGGGCTTCATTCTAGACTCCCCATTGCCTCAATAGACCAGAATGCAATGCAGCCACAAGACAGGTTGCATTTTGAGTTGGTGACTGACTCTCACTTTTTCTCACCTGGAGAAACTCTTCCCTGACTACGCTACGGCTAACTGCTCTCTCCATATAACCCACAGCTGAATGCAAGAAGTTTGAACACAGCCATTCTCTGAGGGGTGTCCAAAGGCATTCTGGGAAACAGTAGACGAGGCAGTTTGAAGGGAAGTGGGTACACCAAAAAAGTAAAATACAACAGTAGGCTACTCAACACTGGCAGGCATTGAACACCACATACTGTATTGATGATATAACAGAGTTTCTGAGGGTGGATTTATTTTCATATTGTGCTACAAATCCTTCTGATGATCTAGTGTCAGGCTCTGACAGAATAAACAACCAATAACATTTGGATGTTTTTAAGAAGCGTATCTGAGCTCCCTTTTCCAAATAAAGGCTATCTAGAAGTTTCAAACAAGGTGCCATGGCAGTTAGAGACTGTATTATTTGTGCATAATGGACACTGTTTGCTCTTTAATTATCACTGTATTCTTTCAGGGAAGTAAGTATGTTCAAGGTGTGTGTGTGTGTGTGTGTGTGTGTGTGTGTGTGTGTGTGTGTGTGTGTGTGTGTGTGTGTGTGTGTGTGTGTGTGTGTGTGTGTGTGTGTGTGTGTGTGTGTGTGTGTGTGTGTGTGTGTGTGCGCGCGTGTGTGTGCATGCGTGCACTGTTCAGGGCTATTTGTGTATTTTGTGCTTGTGTGTGGCTGTAATCTCCTCCCATATTGCATTCTGCCAGACTATGCCACCCTGACTTGCTTGTGTGTGTGTGTGTGTGTGTGTGTGTGTGTGTGTGTGTGTGTGTGTGTGTGTGTGTGTGTGTGCGTGCGTGTGAGAGAGAGAGAGAGAGAGAGAGAGAGAGAGAGAGTGCCTATAAGCTTGACTGCTATGCAAGCAAACAGAGCGTCTCTGTGGCTGATATTTAATGTGCTGTGTGTCATAGCTGGTTTTACTCTAACATGACTCAACTATGTCCACTCATTTCAATCCCAGCCGTAAGTTTAGTCATAAGCACTCCTTCATTCCCTACTGATTCTGTCAGTAAAATAAACGACCCACACACACGTACGTACGCGTGCGTGCATGCATGCATGCATGCACGTATGCACGCATGCACACACGCGCGCACGCACGCACACACACACACACACACACACACACACACACACAAATGCCATAAAGCTTGTGAGCATTTGTGTGGCCAGAGGAGATGATGTGTGCTACTCAAAATGGCCGTGATATTAAGTAAGTAAGTTAAGTAAGTTATCCTTTATTTATCCCCATGGGGAAATTCATCCTCTGCATTTGACCCATCCTCTACTAGGAACCTTCCTAGAACTAGGAGCAGTGGGCAGCCACTGTGCAGCGCCCGGGGACCAACTCCAGTTCTTTTGCCAGTGCCTTGGTCAGGGGCACTGACAGGAGCATTAACCCTAACATACATGTCTTTCTTGATGGTGGGAGGAAACCGGAGCGCCCGGAGTAAACCCACACGGACACGGGGAGAACATGCAAACTCCACACAGAAAGGACCTGGGACGGACCGGGGTTCGAACCCGGGACCTTCTTGCTGTGAGGCAACAGTGTTAACCACTGAGCCACCATGCCGTATTAGATTATATTAGCTTCCTGTTTGTGCCAGTAGCCTCTGATCTCACCAACGAAGTGTGTGTGTGTGTGTGTGTGTGTGTGTGTGTGTGTGTGTGTGTGTGTGTGTGCCTGTGTCCTTGAGTGAAAACATATTTTCATATGTTTTATTGTAGTGCGTATGTACTTGTAGTAGTATGTAGTTTGCAGTCCTCCTCCTTGCTGCAGGCTGGTGTGAGCACATTCGTCCTGTGGGCACATTCGTCCTGGGAACTTTGCATCCGGGCAGAAATTAAACAAGCGGCATTTTGACATTCAGGCATCCCCTTTGTTTGACCTGCCACCCCTCTGCAGGATGTGACATACGGTACTGTACTTTGACCTGTCACCCCTCTGCAGGATGTGACATACTGTACTTTGACCTGTCACCCCTCTGCAGGATGTGACATACTGTACTTTGACCTGTCACCCCTCTGCAGGATGTGACATACTATACTTTGACCTGTCACTCCTCTGCAGGATGTGACATACTGTACTTTGACCTGTCACCTCTCTGCAGGATGTGACATACTGTACTTTGACCTGTCACTCCTCTGCAGGATGTGACATACTGTACTTTGACCTGTCACCCCTCTGCAGGATGTGACATACTGTACTTTGACCTGTCACTCCTCTGCAGGATGTGACATACTGTACTTTGACCTGCCACCCCTCTGCAGGATGTGACATACTGTACTTTGACCTGTCACCCCTCTGCAGGATGTGACATACTGTACTTTGACCTGTCACCTCTCTGCAGGATGTGACTTACTGTACTTTGACCTGTCACTCCTCTGCAGGATTTGACATACTGTACTTTGACCTGTCACCTCTCTGCAGGATGTGACATACTGTACTTTGACCTGCCACCTCTCTGCAGGATGTGACATACTGTACTTTGACCTGTCACCCCTCTGCAGGATGTGACATACTGTACTTTGACCTGTCACCCCTCTGCAGGATGTGACATACTGTACTTTGACCTGTCACCCCTCTGCAGGATGTGACATACTGTACTTTGACCTGCCACCCCCCTGCAGGATGTGACATACTGTACTTTGACCTGTCACTCCTCTGCAGGATGTGACATACTGTACTTTGACCTGTCACCTCTCTGCAGGATGTGACATACTGTACTTTGACCTGCCACTCCTCTACAGGATGTGACATACTGTACTTTGACCTGTCACCCCTCTGCAGGATGTGACATACTGTACTTTGACCTGTCACTCCTCTGCAGGATGTGACATACTGTACTTTGACCTGTCACCCCTCTGCAGGATGTGACATACTGTACTTTGACCTGTCACTCCTCTGCAGGATGTGACATACTGTACTTTGACCTGTCACCCCTCTGCAGGATGTGACATACTGTACTTTGACCTGTCACCTCTCTGCAGGATGTGACATACTGTACTTTGACCTGTCACTCCTCTGCAGGATGTGACATACTGTACTTTGACCTGTCACTCCTCTGCAGGATGTGACATACTGTACTTTGACCTGTCACCCCTCTGCAGGATGTGACATACTGTACTTTGACCTGTCACTCCTCTGCAGGATGTGACATACTGTACTTTGACCTGTCACTCCTCTGCAGGATGTGACATACTGTACTTTGACCTGTCACCTCTCTGCAGGATGTGACATACTGTACTTTGACCTGTCACTCCTCTGCAGGATGTGACATACTGTACTTTGACCTGTCACTCCTCTGCAGGATGTGACATACTGTACTTTGACCTGTCACTCCTCTGCAGGATGTGACATACTGTACTTTGACCTGCCACTCCTCTGCAGGATGTGACATACTGTACTTTGACCTGTCACTCCTCTGCAGGATGTGACATACTGTACTTTGACCTGTCACTCCTCTGCAGGATGTGACATACTGTACTTTGACCTGCCACCCCTCTGCAGGATGTGACATACTGTACTTTGACCTGTCACTCCTCTGCAGGATGTGACATACTGTACTTTGACCTGTCACCCCTCTGCAGGATGTGACATACTGTACTTTGACCTGTCACTCCTCTGCAGGATGTGACATACTGTACTTTGACCTGTCACTCCTCTGCAGGATGTGACATACTGTACTTTGACCTGTCACTCCTCTGCAGGATGTGACATACTGTACTTTGACCTGTCACCCCTCTGCAGGATGTGACATACTGTACTTTGACCTGCCACTCCTCTGCAGGATGTGACATACTGTACTTTGACCTGTCACTCCTCTGCAGGATGTGACATACTGTACTTTGACCCATAGATATATATAAAGGCTAGATAGCTTACCCGCGCTGCCGGCCAATGGAGAGCGACGTCGTCGCATGGCGGCCATCTTGCTACAGGGAGCTACTAGGAGTTATGAGCATCTGTTGTTGGGTTAGTATGGCAACATCATATGATCATAACTCCTAGGGAAATGGATGAAACTGCATGAAACTTTGTGCCTGAATCCCTCTCATGGCATAGATGCTTCGGTTTAATTTTGGTGTAATTTGGAGCTCATCAAAAAAATAGTGTTTTTAGTGTTTTTTTTTTTTTTTTTGGTCTATCTCGGGAACGGAATATGCTTGTAATAAACCAAACCGTTTGTAAATCCGTCAAGATTTCAGCGAGTTATGAGTATTTTTGTCTGTGCAGGTCACCAGCTACCATAGAACGTACCAGAAAGGCACTGTAGCAAGATGACGGCCGTTCAACGACGCTGCTGACTCCGCCTTAAGCCATCTAGCCTTTATATATATCTATGCTTTGACCTGCCACTCCTCTGCAGGATGTGACATACTGTACTTTGACCTGTCACCCCTCTGCAGGATGTGACATACTGTACTTTGACCTGCCACCCCTCTGCAGGATGTGACATACTGTACTTTGACCTGTCACCCCTCTGCAGGATGTGACATACTGTACTTTGACCTGTCACCTCTCTGCAGGATGTGACATACTGTACTTTGACCTGTCACTCCTCTGCAGGATGTGACATACTGTACTTTGACCTGTCACTCCTCTGCAGGATGTGACATACTGTACTTTGACCTGTCACTCCTCTGCAGGATGTGACATACTGTACTTTGACCTGTCACCTCTCTGCAGGATGTGACATACTGTACTTTGACCTGTCACCTCTCTGCAGGATGTGACATACTGTACTTTGACCTGCCACCCCCCTGCAGGATGTGACATACTGTACTTTGACCTGTCACCCCTCTGCAGGATGTGACATACTGTACTTTGACCTGTCACCTCTCTGCAGGATGTGACATACTGTACTTTGACCTGTCACCCCTCTGCAGGATGTGACATACTGTACTTTGACCTGTCACTCCTCTGCAGGATGTGACATACTGTACTTTGACCTGCCACCTCTCTGCAGGATGTGACATACTGTACTTTGACCTGCCACCTCTCTGCAGGATGTGACATACTGTACTTTGACCTGTCACTCCTCTGCAGGATGTGACATACTGTACTTTGACCTGTCACCTCTCTGCAGGATGTGACATACTGTACTTTGACCTGCCACCCCTCTGCAGGATGTGACATACTGTACTTTGACCTGCCACTCCTCTGCAGGATGTGACATACTGTACTTTGACCTGTCACCCCCCTGCAGGATGTGACATACTGTACTTTGACCTGTCACTCCTCTGCAGGATGTGACATACTGTACTTTGACCTGCCACCCCTCTGCAGGATGTGACATACTGTACTTTGACCTGTCACCCCTCTGCAGGATGTGACATACTGTACTTTGACCTGTCACCTCTCTGCAGGATGTGACATACTGTACTTTGACCTGTCACCCCTCTGCAGGATGTGACATACTGTACTTTGACCTGCCACTCCTCTGCAGGATGTGACATACTGTACTTTGACCTGTCACCCCTCTGCAGGATGTGACATACTGTACTTTGACCTGTCACCCCTCTGCAGGATGTGACATACTGTACTTTGACCTGTCACCTCTCTGCAGGATGTGACATACTGTACTTTGACCTGTCACCCCTCTGCAGGATGTGACATACTGTACTTTGACCTGCCACTCCTCTGCAGGATGTGACATACTGTACTTTGACCTGTCACTCCTCTGCAGGATGTGACATACTGTACTTTGACCTGTCACTCCTCTGCAGGATGTGACATACTGTACTTTGACCTGTCACTCCTCTGCAGGATGTGACATACTGTACTTTGACCTGCCACCCCTCTGCAGGATGTGACATACTGTACTTTGACCTGTCACCCCTCTGCAGGATGTGACATACTGTACTTTGACCTGTCACTCCTCTGCAGGATGTGACATACTGTACTTTGACCTGTCACCTCTCTGCAGGATGTGACATACTGTACTTTGACCTGTCACTCCTCTGCAGGATGTGACATACTGTACTTTGACCTGTCACCTCTCTGCAGGATGTGACATACTGTACTTTGACCTGTCACTCCTCTGCAGGATGTGACATACTGTACTTTGACCTGTCACTCCTCTGCAGGATGTGACATACTGTACTTTGACCTGTCACTCCTCTGCAGGATGTGACATACTGTACTTTGACCTGCCACCCCTCTGCAGGATGTGACATACTGTACTTTGACCTGTCACCCCTCTGCAGGATGTGACATACTGTACTTTGACCTGTCACTCCTCTGCAGGATGTGACATACTGTACTTTGACCTGTCACCTCTCTGCAGGATGTGACATACTGTACTTTGACCTGCCACCTCTCTGCAGGATGTGACATACTGTACTTTGACCTGTCACTCCTCTGCAGGATGTGACATACTGTACTTTGACCTGTCACCTCTCTGCAGGATGTGACATACTGTACTTTGACCTGCCACCCCTCTGCAGGATGTGACATACTGTACTTTGACCTGCCACTCCTCTGCAGGATGTGACATACTGTACTTTGACCTGTCACCCCCCTGCAGGATGTGACATACTGTACTTTGACCTGTCACTCCTCTGCAGGATGTGACATACTGTACTTTGACCTGCCACCCCTCTGCAGGATGTGACATACTGTACTTTGACCTGTCACCCCTCTGCAGGATGTGACATACTGTACTTTGACCTGTCACCTCTCTGCAGGATGTGACATACTGTACTTTGACCTGTCACCCCTCTGCAGGATGTGACATACTGTACTTTGACCTGCCACTCCTCTGCAGGATGTGACATACTGTACTTTGACCTGTCACTCCTCTGCAGGATGTGACATACTGTACTTTGACCTGTCACTCCTCTGCAGGATGTGACATACTGTACTTTGACCTGCCACCCCTCTGCAGGATGTGACATACTGTACTTTGACCTGTCACTCCTCTGCAGGATGTGACATACTGTACTTTGACCTGTCACCCCTCTGCAGGATGTGACATACTGTACTTTGACCTGTCACTCCTCTGCAGGATGTGACATACTGTACTTTGACCTGTCACTCCTCTGCAGGATGTGACATACTGTACTTTGACCTGTCACTCCTCTGCAGGATGTGACATACTGTACTTTGACCTGTCACCCCTCTGCAGGATGTGACATACTGTACTTTGACCTGCCACTCCTCTGCAGGATGTGACATACTGTACTTTGACCTGTCACTCCTCTGCAGGATGTGACATACTGTACTTTGACCCATAGATATATATAAAGGCTAGATAGCTTACCCGCGCTGCCGGCCAATGGAGAGCGACGTCGTCGCATGGCGGCCATCTTGCTACAGGGAGCTACTAGGAGTTATGAGCATCTGTTGTTGGGTTAGTATGGCAACATCATATGATCATAACTCCTAGGGAAATGGATGAAACTGCATGAAACTTTGTGCCTGAATCCCTCTCATGGCATAGATGCTTCGGTTTAATTTTGGTGTAATTTGGAGCTCATCAAAAAAATAGTGTTTTTAGTGTTTTGGTCTATCTCGGGAACGGAATATGCTTGTAATAAACCAAACCGTTTGTAAATCCGTCAAGATTTCAGCGAGTTATGAGTATTTTTGTCTGTGCAGGTCACCAGCTACCATAGAACGTACCAGAAAGGCACTGTAGCAAGATGACGGCCGTTCAACGACGCTGCTGACTCCGCCTTAAGCCATCTAGCCTTTATATATATCTATGCTTTGACCTGCCACTCCTCTGCAGGATGTGACATACTGTACTTTGACCTGTCACCCCTCTGCAGGATGTGACATACTGTACTTTGACCTGCCACCCCTCTGCAGGATGTGACATACTGTACTTTGACCTGTCACCCCTCTGCAGGATGTGACATACTGTACTTTGACCTGTCACCTCTCTGCAGGATGTGACATACTGTACTTTGACCTGTCACTCCTCTGCAGGATGTGACATACTGTACTTTGACCTGTCACTCCTCTGCAGGATGTGACATACTGTACTTTGACCTGTCACTCCTCTGCAGGATGTGACATACTGTACTTTGACCTGTCACCTCTCTGCAGGATGTGACATACTGTACTTTGACCTGTCACCTCTCTGCAGGATGTGACATACTGTACTTTGACCTGCCACCCCCCTGCAGGATGTGACATACTGTACTTTGACCTGTCACCCCTCTGCAGGATGTGACATACTGTACTTTGACCTGTCACCTCTCTGCAGGATGTGACATACTGTACTTTGACCTGTCACCCCTCTGCAGGATGTGACATACTGTACTTTGACCTGTCACTCCTCTGCAGGATGTGACATACTGTACTTTGACCTGCCACCTCTCTGCAGGATGTGACATACTGTACTTTGACCTGCCACCTCTCTGCAGGATGTGACATACTGTACTTTGACCTGTCACTCCTCTGCAGGATGTGACATACTGTACTTTGACCTGTCACCTCTCTGCAGGATGTGACATACTGTACTTTGACCTGCCACCCCTCTGCAGGATGTGACATACTGTACTTTGACCTGCCACTCCTCTGCAGGATGTGACATACTGTACTTTGACCTGTCACCCCCCTGCAGGATGTGACATACTGTACTTTGACCTGTCACTCCTCTGCAGGATGTGACATACTGTACTTTGACCTGCCACCCCTCTGCAGGATGTGACATACTGTACTTTGACCTGTCACCCCTCTGCAGGATGTGACATACTGTACTTTGACCTGTCACCTCTCTGCAGGATGTGACATACTGTACTTTGACCTGTCACCCCTCTGCAGGATGTGACATACTGTACTTTGACCTGCCACTCCTCTGCAGGATGTGACATACTGTACTTTGACCTGTCACCCCTCTGCAGGATGTGACATACTGTACTTTGACCTGTCACCCCTCTGCAGGATGTGACATACTGTACTTTGACCTGTCACCTCTCTGCAGGATGTGACATACTGTACTTTGACCTGTCACCCCTCTGCAGGATGTGACATACTGTACTTTGACCTGCCACTCCTCTGCAGGATGTGACATACTGTACTTTGACCTGTCACTCCTCTGCAGGATGTGACATACTGTACTTTGACCTGTCACTCCTCTGCAGGATGTGACATACTGTACTTTGACCTGTCACTCCTCTGCAGGATGTGACATACTGTACTTTGACCTGCCACCCCTCTGCAGGATGTGACATACTGTACTTTGACCTGTCACCCCTCTGCAGGATGTGACATACTGTACTTTGACCTGTCACTCCTCTGCAGGATGTGACATACTGTACTTTGACCTGTCACCTCTCTGCAGGATGTGACATACTGTACTTTGACCTGTCACTCCTCTGCAGGATGTGACATACTGTACTTTGACCTGTCACCTCTCTGCAGGATGTGACATACTGTACTTTGACCTGTCACTCCTCTGCAGGATGTGACATACTGTACTTTGACCTGTCACTCCTCTGCAGGATGTGACATACTGTACTTTGACCTGTCACTCCTCTGCAGGATGTGACATACTGTACTTTGACCTGCCACCCCTCTGCAGGATGTGACATACTGTACTTTGACCTGTCACCCCTCTGCAGGATGTGACATACTGTACTTTGACCTGTCACTCCTCTGCAGGATGTGACATACTGTACTTTGACCTGTCACCTCTCTGCAGGATGTGACATACTGTACTTTGACCTGTCACTCCTCTGCAGGATGTGACATACTGTACTTTGACCTGTCACCCCTCTGCAGGATGTGACATACTGTACTTTGACCTGTCACTCCTCTGCAGGATGTGACATACTGTACTTTGACCTGCCACCCCTCTGCAGGATGTGACATACTGTACTTTGACCTGTCACCCCTCTGCAGGATGTGACATACTGTACTTTGACCTGTCACCTCTCTGCAGGATGTGACTTACTGTACTTTGACCTGTCACTCCTCTGCAGGATTTGACATACTGTACTTTGACCTGTCACCTCTCTGCAGGATGTGACATACTGTACTTTGACCTGCCACCTCTCTGCAGGATGTGACATACTGTACTTTGACCTGTCACCCCTCTGCAGGATGTGACATACTGTACTTTGACCTGTCACCCCTCTGCAGGATGTGACATACTGTACTTTGACCTGTCACCCCTCTGCAGGATGTGACATACTGTACTTTGACCTGCCACCCCCCTGCAGGATGTGACATACTGTACTTTGACCTGTCACTCCTCTGCAGGATGTGACATACTGTACTTTGACCTGTCACCTCTCTGCAGGATGTGACATACTGTACTTTGACCTGCCACTCCTCTACAGGATGTGACATACTGTACTTTGACCTGTCACCCCTCTGCAGGATGTGACATACTGTACTTTGACCTGTCACTCCTCTGCAGGATGTGACATACTGTACTTTGACCTGTCACCCCTCTGCAGGATGTGACATACTGTACTTTGACCTGTCACTCCTCTGCAGGATGTGACATACTGTACTTTGACCTGTCACCCCTCTGCAGGATGTGACATACTGTACTTTGACCTGTCACCTCTCTGCAGGATGTGACATACTGTACTTTGACCTGTCACTCCTCTGCAGGATGTGACATACTGTACTTTGACCTGTCACTCCTCTGCAGGATGTGACATACTGTACTTTGACCTGTCACCCCTCTGCAGGATGTGACATACTGTACTTTGACCTGTCACTCCTCTGCAGGATGTGACATACTGTACTTTGACCTGTCACTCCTCTGCAGGATGTGACATACTGTACTTTGACCTGTCACCTCTCTGCAGGATGTGACATACTGTACTTTGACCTGTCACTCCTCTGCAGGATGTGACATACTGTACTTTGACCTGTCACTCCTCTGCAGGATGTGACATACTGTACTTTGACCTGTCACTCCTCTGCAGGATGTGACATACTGTACTTTGACCTGCCACTCCTCTGCAGGATGTGACATACTGTACTTTGACCTGTCACTCCTCTGCAGGATGTGACATACTGTACTTTGACCTGTCACTCCTCTGCAGGATGTGACATACTGTACTTTGACCTGCCACCCCTCTGCAGGATGTGACATACTGTACTTTGACCTGTCACTCCTCTGCAGGATGTGACATACTGTACTTTGACCTGTCACCCCTCTGCAGGATGTGACATACTGTACTTTGACCTGTCACTCCTCTGCAGGATGTGACATACTGTACTTTGACCTGTCACTCCTCTGCAGGATGTGACATACTGTACTTTGACCTGTCACTCCTCTGCAGGATGTGACATACTGTACTTTGACCTGTCACCCCTCTGCAGGATGTGACATACTGTACTTTGACCTGCCACTCCTCTGCAGGATGTGACATACTGTACTTTGACCTGTCACTCCTCTGCAGGATGTGACATACTGTACTTTGACCCATAGATATATATAAAGGCTAGATAGCTTACCCGCGCTGCCGGCCAATGGAGAGCGACGTCGTCGCATGGCGGCCATCTTGCTACAGGGAGCTACTAGGAGTTATGAGCATCTGTTGTTGGGTTAGTATGGCAACATCATATGATCATAACTCCTAGGGAAATGGATGAAACTGCATGAAACTTTGTGCCTGAATCCCTCTCATGGCATAGATGCTTCGGTTTAATTTTGGTGTAATTTGGAGCTCATCAAAAAAATAGTGTTTTTAGTGTTTTTTTTTTTTTTTTGGTCTATCTCGGGAACGGAATATGCTTGTAATAAACCAAACCGTTTGTAAATCCGTCAAGATTTCAGCGAGTTATGAGTATTTTTGTCTGTGCAGGTCACCAGCTACCATAGAACGTACCAGAAAGGCACTGTAGCAAGATGACGGCCGTTCAACGACGCTGCTGACTCCGCCTTAAGCCATCTAGCCTTTATATATATCTATGCTTTGACCTGCCACTCCTCTGCAGGATGTGACATACTGTACTTTGACCTGTCACCCCTCTGCAGGATGTGACATACTGTACTTTGACCTGCCACCCCTCTGCAGGATGTGACATACTGTACTTTGACCTGTCACCCCTCTGCAGGATGTGACATACTGTACTTTGACCTGTCACCTCTCTGCAGGATGTGACATACTGTACTTTGACCTGTCACTCCTCTGCAGGATGTGACATACTGTACTTTGACCTGTCACTCCTCTGCAGGATGTGACATACTGTACTTTGACCTGTCACTCCTCTGCAGGATGTGACATACTGTACTTTGACCTGTCACCTCTCTGCAGGATGTGACATACTGTACTTTGACCTGCCACCCCTCTGCAGGATGTGACATACTGTACTTTGACCTGCCACTCCTCTGCAGGATGTGACATACTGTACTTTGACCTGTCACCCCCCTGCAGGATGTGACATACTGTACTTTGACCTGTCACTCCTCTGCAGGATGTGACATACTGTACTTTGACCTGCCACCCCTCTGCAGGATGTGACATACTGTACTTTGACCTGTCACCCCTCTGCAGGATGTGACATACTGTACTTTGACCTGTCACCTCTCTGCAGGATGTGACATACTGTACTTTGACCTGTCACCCCTCTGCAGGATGTGACATACTGTACTTTGACCTGCCACTCCTCTGCAGGATGTGACATACTGTACTTTGACCTGTCACCCCTCTGCAGGATGTGACATACTGTACTTTGACCTGTCACCCCTCTGCAGGATGTGACATACTGTACTTTGACCTGTCACCTCTCTGCAGGATGTGACATACTGTACTTTGACCTGTCACCCCTCTGCAGGATGTGACATACTGTACTTTGACCTGCCACTCCTCTGCAGGATGTGACATACTGTACTTTGACCTGTCACTCCTCTGCAGGATGTGACATACTGTACTTTGACCTGTCACTCCTCTGCAGGATGTGACATACTGTACTTTGACCTGTCACTCCTCTGCAGGATGTGACATACTGTACTTTGACCTGCCACCCCTCTGCAGGATGTGACATACTGTACTTTGACCTGTCACCCCTCTGCAGGATGTGACATACTGTACTTTGACCTGTCACTCCTCTGCAGGATGTGACATACTGTACTTTGACCTGTCACCTCTCTGCAGGATGTGACATACTGTACTTTGACCTGTCACCTCTCTGCAGGATGTGACATACTGTACTTTGACCTGTCACCTCTCTGCAGGATGTGACATACTGTACTTTGACCTGTCACTCCTCTGCAGGATGTGACATACTGTACTTTGACCTGTCACTCCTCTGCAGGATGTGACATACTGTACTTTGACCTGTCACTCCTCTGCAGGATGTGACATACTGTACTTTGACCTGTCACTCCTCTGCAGGATGTGACATACTGTACTTTGACCTGTCACCTCTCTGCAGGATGTGACATACTGTACTTTGACCTGCCACCCCTCTGCAGGATGTGACATACTGTACTTTGACCTGTCACTCCTCTGCAGGATGTGACATACTGTACTTTGACCTGTCACTCCTCTGCAGGATGTGACATACTGTACTTTGACCTGCCCCTCTGCAGGATGTGACATACTGTACTTTGACCTGTCACCTCTGCAGGATGTGACATACTGTACTTTGACCTGCCCCTCTGCAGGATGTGACATACTGTACTTTGACCTGTCACCTCTCTGCAGGATGTGACATACTGTACTTTGACCTGCCACCCCTCTGCAGGATGTGACATACTGTACTTTGACCTGTCACTCCTCTGCAGGATGTGACATACTGTACTTTGACCTGTCACTCCTCTGCAGGATGTGACATACTGTACTTTGACCTGCCACCCCTCTGCAGGATGTGACATACTGTACTTTGACCTGTCACCCCTCTGCAGGATGTGACATACTGTACTTTGACCTGTCACTCCTCTGCAGGATGTGACATACTGTACTTTGACCTGCCACCCCTCTGCAGGATGTGACATACTGTACTTTGACCTGTCACTCCTCTGCAGGATGTGACATACTGTACTAGTCAAACCTTTCATTCATGCAACACTCCAAGCGCCAGCGTGTTTGATTCAATTACATCTGTGCATATGGTGCTATTCATCACCACTAATTTCATATTTCATTCTAATCACACATCCGCCTGCATAGGCACACACACACACACACACACACACACACACACACACACACACACACACACACACACACACACACACAGCCTAGATAACATATGACCCTATTCATCCAGTTTAATTCTATATTTCATACTAATTCATTTAATCAATTACACCACAGCTGAGACCGGGGAGCAGAGGATGGTGAAACAACCCCCCCCCCCCCACACACACACACACTCTCTATCTCTCTCTCTCCCCCTCTATCTCTCTCTCCCTCTCTCTCTCTCAACAGAGCCGTTCTGCCTAGTTACACATGCGTTCACACACTGCGCCTCGGGCACAAAGACAGCTTGTTTCCAAACGTCCAGCTTGTCCTCACCTCCGCACCTCTGCCTCCCTTCTCCACTTCTACCTCTCTCCACACCAACACCCCCCTCCCCCCACGCCCAAGTCCAAACAGGCCATCATTCAACAAACTGCTCTCATAAGTCCACACACCTGTGTGTGTGTGTGTGTGTGTGTGTGTGTGCGCGCACGTGTGTCCATCCATGCACGCATTTCACACACATATATACCTCACATCTCTGAAAGAGTGTAAGAGTGTTGAGTGTTATATAGTTGTGCTTTGTTGCGAACATGTCAAACAGAGGCTGTGCCTATAGGAAAGGTATACGTTGCAATCAATCACGGTCTCTCTCTCTCTCACACACACACACACACACACACACACACACACACACACACACATGCAGGCAGTCTCCTACTATTTTCAATCACAAGTACCACACACACCCTTTTCCATGGGTGGTAGTGCTAAGGGGGGAGGGGGAGGGGGGTTGCAGGTGTGTGTGTGTGTGTGTGTGTGTGTGTGTGTGTGTGTGTGTGTGTGCGCGTGCGTGTGTTTATATTCCTGATGTGAGCCGATAACATAAAAGATAAAGTCCATGTATCAAAGCCTGTTGTAATGTGAGTGGAAACCCAATCCTATAATAGGCTGTTTGATAGCGATGTTTCTTCCCCTGCATGGCCAAACTCATGTTATGCCTTACCTTTGTTGGCCTTATCAGCCCTCCTGTGTCTGCTCACATTCAGCTCACTGTAACAAAGAGACAGACCCGAGCCGGTTTCAGCACACAGGTGCCTCTATGCAAAAAGTGTCAGAGTGGGGGAGAGGCAGCGCTTATCTCGGCTCGGTTTATCTTTTCAAATGTTGAAGAGAAATTCGGCCTGATCGGGGATCTTAGATCAGTGGTCCCGTTCTGAGAAGCGTCCTTGAACGCGAGCCAGGCAGATTATCACACTGATCCCTCTCGCCTGCCTCTCCTTACATTCTCCCCCTGCCAGCCCTCTCTGGCACCGCTCTCTCTTTGCAAAACCCTTGACTGGCATTTATTGACTGACTGATCTCAAACCAAAATATGATCATGTTACCAACATTTAAAATAGATGCAGAGGAGGAGGGGGGGGGGGATATGTCATCTGGAGCTATTCTCCAATCACATTCCTCCCACTCAGCCCTCTTCTTTTCTTCTGAAGAGAAGGTAATGTTACCACTGCTTGTGTACCTTGGAGGAGTTTTTTGTATTTCAAAATACTTTATTCAAGAAGTAAGGCTTTTGAGAGCTTTAATGGGGAAAACCAAGCCTTTGCAGAATGTTTCCCCCCCCCCCCCCCCCGCCTAATCTGTGTGAATGGACCGGCTCAGTGCTTTGATAAATTGCTGATAAAACACACAAACTAAAATCAAACGCTAACACTAGCAGTGTGGCTCCAGTTAGTTACAAACCAATAATAGTGATATCCCTAAATCTTGGGGTGTTAATGTTACGGCATACAACTGACATACCATTAGTCCACAGGAACACCTTTTATTATTACTTGACTTATAATAATAATGGGGTGGCTGTGGCTCAGGAGGGAGAGCGGGACGTCCACATAGATGGGAAAAGTACACACATTCTTTACTTAAGTAGAAGTACAGATATTGAGACTACTGCGCTCACTTGTCATCTCAATATTCCTATACGTGTGCGAATCATGGACCCTCACAGCAGAACTACAGCAAAGAATACAGAGTTTGGAAATGAGATGCTATACAGAAGACTCTTGGGCATCTCCTACACCCAGCACATTACAAACATGGAAGTCCGGCAAAGGATCAGCCAAGCCATCGGTCCTCACCATGACCTGCTTACCGTTGTGAAAAAGCGACAACTGAGGTGGTATGGACACATCACCAGATCATCAGGCCTTGCAAAGACCATCCTGCAAGGCACTCTGCAGGGAGGCAGGAAACGGGGGAGACAAAAGAAAAGATGGGAGGATAACATCCAAGAATGCACTCAATTCAAACTCGGTGAAACAGCGAGAGCAGCCGAGGACAGAGAGAGATGGAGAGAGCTTGTCGACAGATCGTCTGTCTGTGGTGCCCTAGTCTCTCCCCAGACTCAAATATTATGTTGAATCGCTGCACTCCGCATACTACATAAGTGAGTCTGTGCCAGTTAACAGCCACTGCTGGTTTTGAAGGCGGGTTGAAATTGAATGAGTGACAGGTCGTAGCACCGATGAGAGAGCAAATGGGCTGCGCCTCCCGTGTTGTCTGATCGCAAAGTCGTTACTGATTGGAGAGGACTGAAGCCATCACTGGCATATGACTGGCCAAGTGAACGGTTCCCTCCCATAACCAGCCCTCTGAGGGAAAGTGTCCCAGACCCAGAGAGACCTCTGCAGCATGCAGTAACATAGTCTATCAGCGTAAGAACTCTCATGGGTCTGGCGTCGAGACTAGTGGTGCCCCAACGACCGTCTGGGGTTATGGGATAGGTGAAGGTGGTGACAGATATTGTGTAAAAAAAATACTGGTAAATGTAGAAGTACTGATTCAACTTGTTTACTAAAGCAACAGTAAAAAAAGTACAGGCTCTGAAATGTAATCAAGTATCAAAGTAAAAAGTATTTCTACCAGCTGTTTCTGTGCAAAGCTAATTGAACCTCACATGATCACATCATATTAATGGTTCATTTCCACCACATATAACAGCACAGTACAGCTCTACTCGATCTGGTATTACTCGTCTCTACTTGATTAAGACTCTGTTTCCATAGCAAGTTTACTTGCCTCCGCCCACACCTGGTCGTCATAGCGACCGCATATCTGCCCTCCGCCCATAGCCGAAGTAGGCTATAAGTATAATGTTAAAATGAAATCCATACACGGAACTTTTAAACTGATTATGAAATACTGGTGCCTCTAAATGACCTACAGTGTACATGGGCAAATGTGACAATCGGCCAGGAGAATGGATATCACTTTGTTGTTACTCAAACTCACATGCATGCACTGCGCGGGGACGGGAGAGGCGTTACGGGGGGAACCCCAGCGGCAACTCAACAGGCAAGACCGCAGCTTCGCCTGCGGCCTAGCGGAGCCAACTACAAAGGGCTTCCCGAGGAGCGGACTTTTTTCTCTCTCAAAACAATTGAAAACCACCGCATGTTAAAGCTGAGCAAGGAGATCGATTTTATTTCACCAGAGGCGAAGGCAGCAACACAAAAGAAATAACTTCTGGAAATAACAGAAGAGAAGGTAAGCCCCACTAAACTGGTATCCAGCATTGACAGTAGATGCCTACAGTAAACACGATTCTGCCTGACCAATCAGTCGTCTGCAGTGTTTTCACGTCACCGTATGGTACCGGGTCCACAGCCCTAGAACCTCAACAGAGCAGGGACCAAAAGCAGCACGACTCAACCCCGACTCAACCCGGGCTGTCCACGTTTTTGAGCGGTGGAATGAGACAAAAAAGTGAGAGGAGCTGTGCGGGGCCGCGTTGATACCAGCAGTGGAAATGGACCATAAGATAACTAGAATTTTTCTCAATTGGGGTGAATGAACCGAGCACACAGACACACAGCTCTCCAATGATAGCAGTAGGATTGGCTATAGGTGGTGTACAGTGTTGGGGGTAACTCATTACAAAAGTAACATATTACATGTAATATATTACTTTTAGCAGTAACTAAGTAATATAACTTATTAGTTATAGGATTTCAGTAATATTATACCAGTTACTTTGTCAAGTAACTCAAGTTACAAATTGAGTTAAAAAAATAAATAATCAAAGCACACATTTAAAAAAGATACAATAATTTCCTAATGAAACTGTGTGTTTTTATGCAAATAATCACTATAGATGACAATAACAAAGGAAAAGAATAACATTTAGAATTTTGGATTGTTTACATTGACTTCAAGGCGGCTGAAATAATTTTTCAGGATGGTTCTGCAGGGCAGTGATGTCATTCTTCTGCTGCTGTTGTTTTGGTAAAAGTAATGCAAAAGTAGTGTAATAAATAACGAGTTACTCTACACAGACAGTAATATTGTAAGGTAACTTATTACTTTCAAATGAAAGTAACTAGTAATATGTAGTATATTACATTTTGAAAGTAACTTGCCCAACACTGGTGGTGTATGCATGGTGGTATTTAATCTCTGGTTCTGGATTTGTTTGAAACAGTCCTTCAAGTCAGATTTGGTGGGGCATGAAGTCCATCACTTGTATTAGTGGTACGGACTGGACTTGGTCCAGGCGTTGTGTGGCCAGCGCTCCGGATCCGACACACAGGGGCCAGACTGCAAGGATATCTCTTGGCCTCCAGAAAGACCCTGAGAGCCTCGGGATCTGCCCTCACCTCCAGCTGTGGCCGCTCCCTCGCCAGGGCCAGGTTGGCACCATGGTCCAAGAGCTGCTGGACGAAGGCCGCCTGGCACCTGTTAAGCAGCACCACCTCCAGCATGTGAGAAGCCGCTTCACGGGTCAGAACGCCAGCGGTCTGGAGCAGCAGGTGGAAGCAGTCCAGGTGGTTTTGTTTAGCACTGATGTAGAGAGGAGACATCTTGAGGGTGTGAATGCTGTCGATGTAAACAGCAGCACGGATAAAAGAGGTCGGTGGTTCGATCCCCGTCTCCCCCAGTCCACATGTGAAGTGTCCTTGGACAAGATACTCAACCCCAAATTGCTCCCAATGGCAGTGCCAGCACCCTGCGTGGTAGCTTTCTGCAATCGATGCATGAATGTGTGTGTGAATGGGTGACTGTAGGCACATTGTAAAGCACTTTGGATAAAAGCACTATATAAATGCAGTCCATTTATCAGATTTTTTGGTAACACAACTTCAAAATACTGTATTGGTAATGTAAAATAAATATATTTTAAAGCAGCTACGAGCAACTTTTTCGATTGTTATTAAACAGTATAATTACAATATTGATGCATCACATCTTACCTATAATAGTAGCTGAGATCAAAGCCATGTGAATTGGAGATTGCTCCCTTGGATGATTATTAAGTCTGTGTCTGTCTAAACTCGCGTCAACAGGGGGCTCTCTCTCTCTCTCTCCTTACCGCCGGCCCGGCTACCCGGAAGTGAAACGCGGAAGTGAAACCCGGAAGTGAAACGCAGCTGCCTGCCTCGCCGTTTGCGCTGCCTAGCAACATAACATAAACAATGTGAACGCCACGCATATTCTCGCGAACATCTCTAGTTATATTCTAACAGGTTTTTTGGAAGTTATTTTGTGGTTATGGCCGAAGTGGCTGCTGCAAACCGTTTCATTTCACTTCCTGATCTTCCCTGGCCACAGACAGCCTACACTGGCCGATTCACTCGGGGCTCAAGCGAGACTACTCTGCTGGTCTCGTCGACTATTAGAGGTAAGATGTGATGCATTGATATTAAATTTATACTATTTAATAACAATCGAAAAAGTTGCTCGTAGCTGCTTTAAGATGTCTACATCTGTAAACAAATTATTTTAATTTTTGAACAAGATACATCTGAATTGACAAATGAGTAGCCTAGTTAT
Organism: Poromitra crassiceps; assembly: GCF_964638095.1. Lineage (NCBI taxonomy): Eukaryota > Metazoa > Chordata > Actinopteri > Beryciformes > Melamphaidae > Poromitra > Poromitra crassiceps. The sequence goes on along the minus strand of NC_139631.1, from coordinate 21,913,202 downwards.
GCTTATTTTAATTTTTCCTTTCCATCTCTTTCTCCTCTTCCTCTCCCTCTTCATCTATCCGCTCTATCATTTCATCCTTTGTGTGAAAACATCTGAAGCGTACACAGCTGCATCAGACAGCACCGCAGTGACAACCAAGCCTCTGTTTTCTTCTGGGGAAACACACACACACACACACACACACACACACACACACACACACACACACACACACACACACACACACACACACACACACACACACACACACAGACACACACACACAGACACACACAGGCACACACACACATGCACGCGCACACATGCATGCGCACACACACAGAGCAAGGAGAAGGAACCAGCTGAAGGATGTAATGGGCCAGATGAGGATCATGGGTTGAGTTGGGTTTGGGTCAGGGTGAATGTCTGGCAGCTGTGGGACAAAGACTTGGCTTCTCTCCTCTCGCCTCCATCTTGCCCTTCAATGAAACTTATTTTTGTGAGTCAGTATGTATATACTGTGTGTATATATATATATATATATATATATATATACTGTATATAGTTAGTTAGATAAGGAGACGCCTTGTGATTCTCCTGACACTCAATGTGGGATAAGAGTTAATAAACAAAACAAAACTTAATAAACATAAACTTGTTAATAAACAAAAATAAAAATAAACGGCACTTGTTCAAAGTCTGTGGGTCTGACCATCAAAGCGGTGCTGTTACTAACCGTTCACCTTGTTTTTCCTAGCTGCTTCCTGAGCTTCAACCACTAACCCATCAGCGCCACACACACACACACACACACACACACACACACACACACACACACACACTCACACACACTGAAGCTGTGGAGATATTTATTGAGGCTACAGATGGTCAGCTTCCATCTCCTGCTGTGGTATCCGGATCCTCCAGTGGTAAACACACACACACGCACACCTCCCCCTGACACACACGCACGCACGCACGTGTGCACACACACACACACACAGACACACACACACACACACACACACACACACACACACACACACACACACACACAGACACACACACGTGCAGAATAGGTATGAACATCTATAAATCAGTCATATGCCAGGGCCAGATGCTCATACCTGTCTGTGTGGAAGAAGCCCAAACACAGGTGAGCCCCTCACATTCCAACTGCAACCTGACACATGTACAGATGGGGAGAGAGAGAGAGAGAGAGAGAGAGAGAGAGGGAGAGATAGAGAGAGGGAGAGTTAGAGAGAGGGAGAGAGTCGGAGTGAGAGCGGGTGAGGGAGAGAGAGAGAAAAGGGGAGAGAGCGAGAGGGAGAGAGAGAAGGGGGGCAGCTCACAAGCCCCTCTCTCTTTTTCCAGCTGTGAGCACCTCCCTCTCTTCTCCTCCCCCTCCCTTCCCCTCTCCTCCCCTTGGGATAGAGTGCTCACAGAGTGGCAGATGGGTGGAATGCATAATACATAGATTTTGGGGGGAGGCGTGTGTGTGTGTGTGTGTGTGTGTGTGTGTGTGTGTGTGTGTGTGTGTGTGTGTGTGTGTGTGTGTGTGTAGCTGATCCATGGGGGGCAGGCTGTAGAGTCATTATAGATCTAATGGTTGTGTTTTAGACGCTGCACCGTGCCAACCTCATTTGAAGTGCAAAAGCCAAATGAGTGTGAAGCGTTTCATTACTCATGCTCTGTGTGTGTGTGTGTGTGTGTGTGTGTGTGTGTGTGTATGTGTGTGTGTGTGTGTGTGTGTGTGTGTGTGTGTATGTGTGTGTGTGTGTGTGTGTGTGTGTGTGTGTGCATGCATGTGTGTGTGTGCATGCGTGTGCATGCGTGTGTGTGTGTGTGTGTGTGTGTGTGTGTGTGTGCGCGTGCAACGCACACCCCTTCGGTTCACGCAAGGCAACAACAGATCAGTGATGCAGTTGCTTTAGAAGAACGACTGACATGCGAGTATGCATGTGTATGTATGTGCGTGTGTATGTGTGTGTGTGTGTGTGTGTGTGTGTGTGTGTTCGGAAGGTTGTTTAAGGTGCATGCTATGCTACACAGACTGAATCTATTGTTCTCCACAGCCATGGTTTCTCATGCCCTGCTCATGTAGACTGACTATATTTCCCTAATTACTGTGATTACAGCAAGATGATGGCCTATGTATCATAATGTTGTGCAATTAGCACTCCATTGTGAACTAACAAGGTTTCCTCAGGCATAGGTAATGGATTGTGGATAGACAAGCTGAACTCAGGCATGACTAATAAAGCAACGGGCTAAGAATAATTAAACCCTCTTCTCTGGAAGTCGATTTCCCCTGAAATATATCACACACAGCCATGATCAAAGTTGGAGTAAACATCATGGACTTCATCAGATTCCCATCATCATGAATACCAGCAAGGTCTCCCTCGGCCCGTTCCCATTCACTCAGGCAAAAGCCACACAGCACTGCGAGTGAGGAAGACGATGATGGTTGAGGCAGACAAACAAAGGAGAGAGGGAGAAACAGGAAAGAAAGTGGAAAACCGAGTGAGAGAACAATGAAGACAAGACAGAACAAGAGAGAGCTGGCAGGTAGAGGTCCTCCGGAGATTCATTAGGCTTGTTGGAGACGCTGGCTGTGAATTTGCTTGCACAGCAAGCCTCTTAGTGGCGGACACACACACACACACACACACACACACACACACACACACACACACACACACACACACACACACACACACACACACACACACACACACACACACACACACACACACACACACACACACGCAGACACACACACACACACACACACACACACACACACACACACACAACAACAACACCACACACCAACAAACACACGATGCCGCAGGTGTAATGCTCTCATCTGCTGACAGGTAGGGATGAAAGAGCCAGAGGGATGGTGGGATTTGGAGTCACACTGTGCAGGCAGCAGGCTGCTGTGGGGATTAACATATCCTGAGTGGCATAAGGCGCAGCGCTTTATGGCACACGCCGTCTCAGCTGACAAGTAAAATATTTATTTTATGTAACTCTGACTCCTAACAACTGTGCCCCCCCCACCCCCCTCCCCTCTCTTGCTTAATTCAACTTTTAATTTCAAGGGGTTTATGGAGAAGATAAACACAGTAGTTTATAGTGCTCA
>NC_139631.1:21897572-21905072 GCF_964638095.1 Poromitra crassiceps | reverse complement strand
GCTGAGTTGAAGCAAATAAATTGGTTTCCTGAACACAGAACATGCTACCTCAGAAAACACACACACACACACATATATATATATATATATATAGCGCACAGGCCTCCTTGAGGCATCCTCTTTGTCTATGGTGCGGCATAGTAGGATTGCCTTTTGCGAGGGTCTGGTGAGACGAAGGAGGAGCGCGGCCTGGATTAACCCACAGAGCCTTAGCCCTCCATGCACCGAAGGGTCTTTCAATGCTGCGGTCTAGCACTAGCTCTATTGCAGCGGATTGGGCATGATCAACCCTTCCGCGGGCAACGCTGCAGACAGAGTAGGAAGGCTGATCCGTGAGCAGCTGCTTCCGGGACGCGGGTCGGGGTCTTAATTGGCCTCGGCTGGGTCTACTGGGCGAGGGTGTATGATGTTGGATAGACCCGAAACACCTTACGACCCCAGTTAACATCACTGATGACGCGTCCCAGCGCATGCTGTAGCATTGTATTTTGAATCATTATATATATATATATATATATATATATATATATATATATATATATATATAAGAATGATATGAGAATGATATAGATATCTATCTATACCATTATTTCTTTATTTTACCAGTGTGTGTTGATTGCTGTTTATTGCAGCATTTTCTTTAATTAACTAAAAACTTTTCCACCTCAAGCCCACAACTTTTTTTTTTACACTTTACAGCTTTTTCCCCTGACATTGAGGAAATTTGACTGAGATTTGTTACTTCCAGTCAGCATTTCTAATAATTCATCATTCAATCATAATTTGCATAAAAAGACTTGGATAGCTTCCAGACTCTGTCTGCCTCTTTCTCTCTTTCTGACACTATTTTGAATTTGACCTTATTTTGTCTTGTTCTGGGATTTTGGGAAGACAATCCTCCTGACGCCCCTTGTCATCCCCTTCTCCTGCTCTCCTCCCCCCTCCCCCTCCCCCCGAGGCAGTGCACCTGGGTACAACTCACTCACACTCACACACACACACACACACACACACACACATGTGCACACATACACATTCCCACACATGTACGACACATGAGCACAAGAACACAATGCACGCACTCACTCACACACACAGAGAAAGAAACAGATGGATACACACACGCGCGCACGCACGCACACACAAAAATTCAAATTTAGTTTTCTGGCAGAATGCAGCTCCAATAACAGCCATCATCAGGGAGTCTTCAGTTAGGTCTTATAGCTATAGCCCCAACTGACACCTAATCGAGACACACAACTACACACACACACACACACACACACACACACTCCGTGATAACCAATGAGAGGCACACAGCAGGATTGATCTCCAATGACGATATTGATTAGCCTACCCCCAACTCAGAGCAGAAGATGCCAGCTGTGTGGAGCCACTGACTTCCTACAGCGCTCCGTTTCCAACATGGATGATGAGGATAATGACGCTGCTGTGAGCTTCATCTCAATGGACAGGAGGTCCACAGGGAAACAGCGACCTTAGGTGAAGGACACTTGGAGACATGTATTTTTACCCATGCCTCTGTCCTACTAAATGTCTCTGTATGCTCCTGTGTGTGTGTGTGTGTGTGTGTGTGTGTGTGTGTGTGTGTGTGTGTGTGTGTATGTGTGTGTGTGTGTGTGTGCGTGCATGTGCGCGTGCGCGTGGTATGTGTAACTAATCTGCCTCGTCTCTCATCTGGTTGGTATGTGAGTGTGTACATGCTACGTGATCGCTCTCCGCCAGTCTGTCAGGAGGAACGCAGCCAGCTGTGTGTGCATGTCTGCATGTGTGTGTTAATCTTTGTGCACCTTTATGCTTGCATGTACACACACACACACACACACACACACACACACACACACACACACACACACACACACACACACACAAATACATATTTGGGGGGGGGGGCATTAAAAGGAAATTCCATTAAATTTGTTAGAACAGCTTGTACAAGTTGAACAACTCTTTCCAATACTAAAGAACTCAGACTCAATGTGACATCATCAAGACAAGTCAAGTCTAGGAGGAAGTTTGAGGACAAATTTATTTTAGTTTTCCCTCCTGAATGAGCCTTGCTTTTTAGCAGCACTATAGTTCTGTAAAGTCCTGCCTGGGGAAGAAAGTAGACAATTATCCATTGAAAACCTTTTTATCTCTGATATCTGATTCTTAGCAGAGGTGGCACGGCAGGTGAGCACTGCTGAGAAACGGAGCGGAGCATCAGTGAGTGTTAATCTATGCAAACTGAATTCTCTAAAGGCTGAAATCTGAAGGCTGAAAAATTCACTGGCATGCCTGTTCAAAAACTAATTGCCCAAAGATAGAGAGGTCACATTCAGACTTTCCTTGCTAATGGCGCTGCCAAACTCAACATCTCAATATTTCCTCATGAATGTCAAATTTGTTATGAAGTGTTTCACTGGTAGCAAGAAAGCAACTGTTGCAGCGATAATGAGCGGCCCCAACTGTCTGCTGCTTTAAGGACAATATAAGCAGTTTTGCATAAAAGCTCTAAAAACTCTCTCTGGCAGACTGCTAAATGTTCTTCAAAAGCAAGACGGGAGAAAATTAAATCTGCCTCGAAATACCTCAAACTCACAGAAGTTATATCCAGTGATGTAGAGGTCAAACGAAAGATAGGCAAATATGAAAGTTATTATCACTCTAGGGTGAACACCCAAAAGTATAAATAGTAAGTATAAATATCCACACAATAGATACAGTCAATGTCTCGTCATAGGTAGGGGTAGGTGGCTGAGGGCGTGGTCAGGGTGGGGTAAATCCTCCCGTTCTCCCCATTCAGCATAGTTAGCATTTAGCTGCTAGCCCAGCCCAGGCAGAGAGGGTCGACGATTCAACCACTGCAGTAAACGCACATCTGAACAGACGTCTATGTAACTGCTCTAGAATCCCCAATCCTCTAGTGTAGAGCCGCAGCACCGTCCTTTGGTGAGTCAGCCCATTGAGATATATGAGGGGTTTTACCCCACTCGCGCGCCAGCCGTAGTAACATTTTGTGGGCGTTCCCACACAGACCGACTGTATCTATAGTGTTATGTTTCATGTTCCTCACACTATTTTCATGTAACTTGATGATTCATGTGATACTACTCTGAATTTATATAATGATTCACATCATCTTGAAAATATGACTAAACTCAACCCATTACATCCCTGATATAAAAAAAAACATTGTAATAATTAAATTTAAGTAGAGTAAAAAAGAAAATCGTAAATATGAAACGTTTAAAAGGATGGTATGATAATAGCAGACTCCAGGTCGGGGCTGATAGACCCTGAGTGTGATAAAAACAACTTCCGCTCCTCAAGGCCCCGGCTCCTGCAGCCTCTGGCCTGTACAGAGTACAGACGGCCCTGAAGGGAAAACCACCTGCATTTCAGAGGCCAACATGTAAATCACATGCGCTCTGTGGCCTTGCACGAATTTATGAGCATTATGTGAGCACACACGATAACAAGGGAAACTATATTTCTTGAAATACAAAGCATGTGAAAACATTGAATTGAAACGTGAAAATTGTCGATACCCGAGGAATAATAAACCAACCTATCGATGCAGCTCAAAGTGAGACGAGAACACATGAGAGACACGTGTGACCCAAACATGATGCTCACAGATGATACTGTTTTGTAAACGTTTATGGTAATATCATAACATTTGTGAAATTCGTGCGTGTTTTTTCTGGATGGGTGCGTTTGCCTGCCTGGCACTGCATCGCGTTTCAAGCAGCCATCAGATCTGCCAGGCTGCTGTCTGGCACGAGGACAGGCATCCATCTCCCTATGCAACTCCACTGTCTCTCTTCCACTCTGCAGTCTCTCTCCCGCATCTCCTCCCTGGCCTGTCTGACAAGCTGGCACACTCAAAGGGCATTGTCAAAATGTCAAACTTAATAAAATATAGACAGGGAAGGAGCATACAGAGACCCGTAGGAAAGGGGCAAGAAGATGAATGGATGGAATATGAGAGAAGTAAAAAAGGAGAGAGAGAGAGAGAGAGAGAGGGAGAGAGAGAGAGAGAGAGAGAGAGAGAGAGAGAGAGAGAGAGAGCGAGAGGGAGGGAGAGAGAGAGAGAAAAGAGATATGGGCTCTCTAGTGGTAAAAGACAATAAAGTGTGAGATGGTTTTTCCTTTGTTTGATGTCCGCTCCCCTCGGGGGCTCTGTGACAGAGACCGCAGCAGAGCCCCAGTTAAAAGAGGAAAAATGACAGGAGCCATTTCTCTCTCTTTCTCTCTATGGCCCGTCTGAATGATTGTTGTGTGGGTGTATGTATGTATCTGTGTGTGTGTGTGTGTGTGTGTGTGTGTGTGTGTGTGTGTGTGTGTGTGTGTGTGTGTGTGTGTGTGTGTGTGTGTGTGTGTGTGTGTGTGTGAGAGAGAGAGAGAGAGAGAGAGAAAGATATAGAAGGAGCATGTGAGAGAGAGAGAGAGAGAGAGAGAGCGCCTTTGGGGTCTAATAAATCAGGCTTGCATTGAACGGGATGGTCCTGAAGGGTCTGGCGTGGGAAGACAGGTGTCCATAGCATTCTGGGGCAGAGGTCATGGGCGGACACATCACTCTCACACACACACACACACACACACACACACACACACACACACACACACACACACAGAGCAGAACTCACCAAAATCCACTTCCTACTCTTGCACCTCATTAGCATGTGGCAGTCGTCTGTTTCATATGTTGGTTTCATTTCCAAAGTGACTGTACTCTGTGATCAAATAAAGAGAGAGAGAGAGAGAGAGAGAGAGAGAGAGAGAGAGAGAGCGGCCATGTGAGCTGCTTCTGGAAAACAGTTTACCATTGATTATTCCGCTGCTTATTGTGTTTTCCTGTTTTCCTTTCAGTTCATAAAAAGCAGGGCAGGCACCTTCGCGGGAGCAGCAGCTCCGCAACAACATTAACATAATAATAATTCACAGGCCGGAGTTATGAAAATGAAATGAAATAAAATCGTGTTGTTTATTCTGCAATACGCCACAGAATTCCACCAAGACGGCCCAGTTCTGTACGAGCATATTATACCTGTAACCTGATATAGGAATTGAAGATGCAGCTGAAATGAAGTGTGCAAGGAATCGCAATGCCGCTCTGTGTGTGTGTGTGTGTGTGTGTGTGTGCGCAGCCCATTCTCACTCCCAACTGATCTCAGAGCCACGCTTTGGCAAAGGCCTTTGGTGACCTCCTTAACGCTCCACGGAGCGGAGCGTTAAGGAGGAGCGGAGCGTTAAGGAGGATGGGCTGAACGTTCAAAAGTACTCAGCAGCTGTGGGTTCAGGCAAATGTCAAAAACGCCCTCTGGCTCGTTGTCCAGAATGAGTTGGGAAATACAGGAGGGGTAGTACCACTGGTACACCCTGGTTTTGGGTTACTTTGGGACTTGGGGCTTGAAGACCCTGGTCTCCCTAACCCTATCCTAACTGTAACCCTAACGCTAACGCTAACCCTAACCACACCCACTCAGTGGCCTTGTGGTTTGAGTGTCCGCCCTGAGACTGGGAGGTTGTGAGTTCGATCCCCGGCCGAGTCATACCAAAGACTATAAAAATGGGACCCATTGCCTCCCTGCTTGGCACTCAGCGTCAAAGGGTTGGAATTGGGGAGTTAGATCACGAAATGATTCCCAAGCGCGGCACTGCTGCCGCTCACCGCTCCCTGCAGGGGATGGGTCAAATGCGGAGAACAAATTTCGCACACTCAAGTGTGTGACAATCATTGGGACTTTACCTTTACCTTTCACTCAATGCCTAAACCTATAGACCACCTACCCAATGCCTAAACCTAATCCACCCCCACGGGTGGTACCGTCACCTGGGTGATACAACCATACTTCCTAACTCATTGTGGATGAGAAGCCCTTGATCTTTCCCTGAACCCACAGGTGCGGAGTGCTGCATTCCATAAAACGCAATGCGTTTATGGACCGTGATGTCATTCAGGAACTGTCATTGGTTAGTTTAACTGTCAATCATAGTAGCCATTTTTGGTGTCATATGTGAATGATTGACTGAGGCCTGACTTGAGGGCATGCCGACCTAGGGCTACGTTCACACACAGCACCCAAGCCTTGCCTACGCCTTGCTTTTACCCACGCTTTTAAATAGGTGTCCTTTTTAGTCAATGAGGCTGTGTACACAGGGCGCCTCAACGTGAACCTTGCGTGTACCCACGCCTCGCCTGAGCTGCGCCGATTTGATCGTTTAGGCGTGAGTTCTATTTTCAAGCCGACTAGGCGCGTGAAGGCAGACTTTCTGTCAAGCCATGAAGGAAAAACGCGACAATATCCGTGGGAAATGGCAAAGTCAACTGAATTTCAAAATAAAATGGTGTTATAACAACAGGGTTGAGCAGAGAGAGAGAGAGAGAGTGAGTGACGGGTGGCTATCACGTGGGGCTTTCTCCCCATCAGTAAACAAATCTTCAGGAGAGAGAATAGCGACGAAGAAGCAAGATGGACAATGAAAAGTTAATCCTCTTAGTACAACAGCATCCCGTTCTCTATGACAACAGTGAACCAAGAAGGAGACCTGGTTATACATATCCAGCATCAATAGCACATTAAATATATCAGATTTATTTTACCTACCCATGATAATTCGGGACCACACGTGACAAAAAAAACACTTGGGAGAGAGGAGAGGCGCCTGTGACTCGGCTCAGGTTCAGCGTGGAATAGGCGCCCAGTGTGATCGCAAAAGGTTCACGCCCAGCTCAAGGCCTGTAGGCGTAGGCGTGGGTTGAGGCAAGGCAAAGCGTAGGTGCCCTGTGTGAACGTAGCGTAGTGCTCAGGGGTCATTTCTAGCAGGAAGCAGGACGTAAGCAGCAGTGAGTGAGGCATTTGTGGGCTTGGCAGAACACCACGCGAGTTAAGTTGGACCCCAAACCAAAGCCAATGGCCTAACTAATGAACTATTGAGTGTAACCATGAACCAAACCCCATAGATGTTCTTCAGTGTATGTTAGGTGTGTTAGTCGTCTGTTAGGTTGCTTCGGCGAGCGTCCTCTTCACGTTGGAGGCACCTTGGAGCGCTGTGCCGAGAGGAACGCTTACCTGCATGTGCTGCTGGCCCAGTGGATCAACGCCGCCGAGGAGAGACGATACCAGAGCGCCCGGGGGTGACAAACACACGCTGGACCTAAGGTATGTGCCCTGCCCTCATTGCTAACTCATGGCTATGTATGTACTGTATGCTAACGTTCGCTCAAACAAGCCTTGTTGCTAATTGTCCGGCTAACCGGCTGGTGGCCTTTGAGACCTAGACAACGACGCAGGGTTTAATAATAGTATACGTTAACTATCCACCAGCTGGGTGTGAGCATGTGTGAGAGCGATGTGTTTGTGTCACACTGGATCGATGGTTCAGTAACTGTGATATACATACACCACACATGGTTCAGTCACTGTGATATACATACACCACACATGGTTCAGTCACTGTGATATACATACACCACACATGGTTCAGTCA
>NC_139631.1:21865072-21880072 GCF_964638095.1 Poromitra crassiceps | reverse complement strand
GTGTGTGTGTGTGTGTGTGTGTGTGTGTGTGTGTGCGTGTGCGTGCGTGCGTGTGCGTGTGCGTGTGTGTGTGTGTGTGTGTGTGTGCGTGCGTGCGCTCGCGTCAAGGGATAAAGCAGAAACAGCGAGTTGCTGTGGATGCTCATGCATTATTCATGAGAGAGAATTTGTGAAATAAAAGCTCTTTCAAACATTAAGCAAAAGATTCACTTGGCTTCTTGCTGGTTTATCACGCTCCCGCCATCTTCTCTCTGTTTGTATCTCTGAGGCTGTCAGATGGAGGAACAGCAATGGAAGGACAGGAGGCAGGGTCCAAAATTAACTTTTTTGTCCATGGGCCAAATCGCTAGTGAATGTTCACATTTTACCAGCCATGCAATAGTGTTTTTTGGCTGATGGCTGAGGTAAATCTGCCACTGGCATTTGACCAGCATTTGGCTGGTGGATGGTGCTAATTTTGGACCCTGACAGAAGGTAAAATGAAAAATAAAAAATAAGAAAGGAAGGCAATGGGAGAAGAGAGGAGAGAGCCGTGCAGAAAGAGTATTGGGGGAGGATATGGAGATTGGAGGCGATAGGAGTGGAGGGGAGTGGAGAGGAGGAGGAGGCATGGCGAGGCACAGCGGCCAGATGAGAGCAGTGATCCAGGTGCCACATGTCAGCATGAAAGCAGAGCAGGAGAGAGAAACAGATCCACCGACACACAGTCTGACTGACTGACTGACTGACACACAGTCTGACTGACACAGTCTGACTGACTGACACACAGTCTGACTGACTGACTGACTGACTGACTGACACACAGTCTGACTGACACAGTCTGACTGACTGACACACAGTCTGACTGACTGACTGACTTACACACAGTCTGACTGACTGACTGACACACAGTCTGACTGACTGACTGACTGACTGACTGACACACAGTCTGACTGACTGACTGACTGACTGACTGACACACAGTCTGACTGACTGACTGACACACAGTCTGACTGACTGACTGACTGACTGACACACAGTCTGACTGACTGACACACAGTCTGACTGACTGACACTTGAAAAGCGGATATCAGGTCATATCTTACACCCAAATGCATTAATGCAATGGCACATCGTTGCTGGTTTCTAGCACTCAAAATCTCCCTTTTTTCTTTTACTGGGTCACTGAATCACGTCCTTTGATGTACTGACCCAGTGCTCTTTGATGTACTGACCCAGTGCTCTTTGATGTACTGACCCAGTGCTCTTTGATGTACTGACCCAGTGCTCTTTGATGTACTGACCCAGTGGCAATTAAATGGGGGGAAAAGGGAGATATTGAGTGCTAGAAACTAGCAAAGATTTGCTCTTGCACTTGGGCATAAGATATGGCCCCATAGTTCTCTATTTTGGGCAGGTCTTTCATGTATGTCTTTCATTAACAAGGTGTGCATGTACTTATTGTCATCTTCTCCTTGTTTTCTGTCTGCTTATATGTCTGAAAATCCAATAAAATAATCAATCCTTAAAAATATGGGGGGGGGGGGGAGATGGACTCTTAGGGCTTTTTGGAAAGCTCACATTATGGAGATGAACGATGCTGTGGTACTACTAATACAATGCTTTTTAACATGCTAATGTAATGAAAAACATCACCAGACAGTGTCTAGACCATTAGAATGCTGAAATTGAATGTGTTAATTTGTCCCCAGCAGCAGTGGGGGGCTGTGGCTCTGTCTCTACATGATCCACACACAATATCTCAGAGAGCTACGTTACCAGCACCAGTTGTATGAAACTTGTGTGAATGATGCAGCATTTACAAAATGACACTGATTACAAAGCTATCTCCTGCTTCTTCTGAACTGCTGTAATAACATTTTGTAATTAATTCAATTCCCATTAGATATCCTAAATTACTTTTTCCTCCCACATAATGGCATTTTTAAATTTCATTTTTAAATTGCAATGATTGGAGGATGCTGCATTGTGTTTATCATAGGTGTGCTTATTTTTCTTCTTCCGTGGATTACATTTTCCACATGCTGGTAAACGCAGTAAAATGTACGCTACAACACTTAAACCCATAAGGCCAAATTATGTGCTCATGCCTTCATAAACCCTAAAAACATCAATCTTCAGTCTTTAGCAATAAAGCTTTATGAAATAAAGACAACCAGCTGTCTTGCTCGGCCAACTGTAGGCCGAGCTCCTACAAACTCAATTTATTTATTTATTACCAAAATAGAAAAGACCAGTGTCGGTAACATAGTCAATGAGAAAACCTGTTTGCAAAACAGTGACAAATAAAACAAACTGTTCTGCTCTGAGCTGTGGGCCGTTTTTCCATCTCACTACCATCAACGCACTGAAGGCACTAAACGTGCATCTGGAGCGCAGAGAGAGTGTGTGTGTGAGGTCAAGGCCATAAAAAAGCCCCAACAGGTGCCTGCTACAGTACATCACACAGGCTTACACATTCAGTCATACACACAGACACACACACACACACACACAAACACACACACACACACACACACACACACACACACACACACACACACACCACACGCATGGGTGAGCTGATACAGCCAGACGTGGACTCTGTCTGACTCCAGAGCTCATAGCCTCTAAGTGCTGCTCATTTCCCTCTGAGAGAGAAGGAGACTGAGACAGTGGAAGACTTGATTCTAATTTCACCTTGCTTCCTTGAGTGTGCTCATGAAATAAGGTGTTGTGTGTTAGACGTTAAGGGAGAACCATAATACATATTTAGACCATTCATAAAACCAGAGAGGTATGATGATGTGGCTCTCTAGGCTTACTCTGCCCAGATGTCTGTCTGATTGAGATGACGCACTGTTCTGCTGGCTAGCTCTGGTCATGCTGCGTTAGCTCTGCCATGGGGGTCTTGGTAGAACTTAAGTACGAGCCCTCTGATTGGTTGGCCTCTGTCTGACCCGGGGCTGCTGTGATACAGAGAGTCTTGAGATGTCTTGGGATGGGCAAGAAAGTGGGGCAGTTTCATCGCAGCTGTGGTGTGTCGTGTGTGTGTGTGTGTGAGGTGTGTGACGGACGCGTGATTTCTATTCGCACATAGGCAGGCCCGAGGACACCGAGGTCATGACCTCGGTATTTTCCACACAAAAAAAAAAAAAAAAAAAAATTAAAAATAGCCCCGGTCCCCAGATCTATTAATCTGTCATTGATGTTTTAATGCGACAGTTGATCGGAAATGCAACAATTTGCTTCCTCTCTGTGTGCTATAGAAGGAAGAGAGATAACTCACAACATTCAGATTTTGCATTGAGGCTAGATTGGGGCTAGACTTTGGGGACAGTTCTATTGAAGTGAATGGGTAAGTAACTCCCCTGTGTGTGATGTTTGTGTAGTTCTTTATAGATCTAGCCTCTTCATTTTGCTCTCAAAGTGCACCAGATCGAAGCATTTTACTTTAAAATTGACAAAATTTTCTATCCGCCCCCCACGTCGCGCAAAAATGACCTCAGTATTTCTCAAACCCTGGCTACGGGCCTGCACATAGGGTAAGCAATAACCACGCCCTGTGGCGCCGGGATTGGTGTAGATTACAATTATTATGCTTATTATTATTATTACTATGCTAAGGAAGGTAGGTGACCATAATTCATTTCAATGTCCGCTCTCAATGTCCGCACTCGAAATCGCTGTCCGTTCTCAATAATAATAATAATTCATTTATTTTATATAGCGCTTTTCCAGACCCAAAGACGCTTAACAGAGAACAAGAGACAAGCAACAGGGAACAAAACAGGCAACAGATACAAGTAACAGGCAACAGTTACAGGGAACAGATACAGATGACAGTGACGGTTCAGGGCAGGTAGTATGGAGAAGCAGAGGGGAGGAAGATAACAGGAGGGAGGAAGAGGGGGGGGGGATGGGGGGGGGAGGGTGATGGTTTGGAGCTATGGTGGTCAGGGGTAGGGGAGGTTGTAGGCTTGGGAGAACAGGTAGGTTTTGAGTCGGGTTTTGAAAGTGGGGAGTGAGGGAGAGTCGCGGACGGTCTGGGGGAGGGAGTTCCAAAGTCGGGGTGCGGCGCGGGAGAAAGCACGGTCGCCGAAGGTTTTGAGTCTGGATGGGGGGATGGTGAGGGTGGCAGTAGAAGAGGATCGGAGTGTACGGGAGGGGCGATGGGGGATGAGGAGGTCAGTCAGGTAGGGGGGGGGCTAGGCTGTGGAGGGCTTTGAAGGTGAGGAGGAGTAATTTGAAGTCAATGCGTTGCTTAACGGGGAGCCAGTGGAGAGAGTGGAGGACAGGGGTGATGTGATCGCGGGACCGGGTGTGAGTGAGCAGGCGAGCAGCTGAGTTTTGTACCATCTGGAGTCTATGGAGGGAACGGGAGGTGATGCCAGTGAGGAGGGAGTTGCAATAATCAAGGCGGGAGGAGATGAAGGCATGGATGAGGGATTGAGCAGCAGGGGGGGAGAGGCAGTGTCTGATTTTAGCGATGTTGCGGAGATGAAAATATGAGGTTTTAACAACGGAGCTGACATGGGGATCGAAGGAGAGGGTGGGGTCCAGGATGAAACCAAGGTTGCGTGCCAGGGGGGAGGGAGTGATGATGGAGTCGTCAATGGTGAGGGTGATGGGTCCGGTTTTATTGAGGGTGGATTTGGTGCCAATGAGGAGGAGTTCAGTTTTGTCGCTGTTGAGTTGGAGGAAGTTGTGGGTTAGCCAGGTTTTTATTGCGGATATGCAGTTTTCGATGTGGGTGAGGGGTGGGTTCTGGAGGGATTTGGTGGTGATGTAGAGCTGAGTGTCGTCAGCGTAGCAGTGGAAGTCCAGGTTGAATTGACGGATGATGTGACCAAGGGGGAGTATGTAACAGAGGAAGAGCAGGGGGCCGAGGACTGAGCCCTGGGGGACCCCCTGCAAAACAGAGGAGAGGGTGGAGGAATGACCGGAGAGGGAGATGAATTGTTGTCTGTCGGTGAGGTATGAGGTGAGCCAGTCCAGTGCGGTGCCCTCAACACCCAGTTGGCGCAGCCTTTGGAGGAGGATGGAGTGGTTCACAGTATCAAAGGCTGCGCTCAGATCGAGTAGAACTAGGATGCTGAGGGCACCAGAGTCAGCGGAGGTGAGGAGGTCATTGATGACTTTGGAGAGGGCGGTTTCGGTGCTGTGGTGGGGACGGAAGCCAGACTGTAGGGGTTCGTAGAGGTTGTGGGAGTGAAGGTGGGAGTGAAGTTGGGTGGAGACGATGCGCTCGAGGGTTTTGGAGAGGAATGGTAGGTTGGAGATGGGGCGGTAATTGGAGAGGTTAGCAGGGTCGAGGGTGGGTTTTTTGAGGATGGGGGTGACAGCGGCGAGTTTGTAGACAGAGGGGACGTGACCTTGGGAGAGTGACTGATTGAAAAGGGCAGTGAGGTGGGGGATGAGGGCGGGGAGGCAGGCCTTGGTCAGGGGGGTGGGGAGGGGGTCGAGGGAGCAGGTGGTAGACTTGGAGGCGGTGATGATGTCGGTGATGAGGGAGGAGTCAACAGGGGAGAAGGCAGCGAGGGGGGGGGGAGGGGGGAGGTCAGGGGGAGGGAAGGTGATAGTGGGGGGAGGAGGGGCGGAGGGGTTGGCGATGGAGGCAGTCAGGGAGGAGTGGATTCTGGAGATTTTGCTGTTGAAGGCGTGGAGAAATGAGTTGCAGAGTTCAGGGGAGGAGAGTGTGTTATTGTCCGGGGGTTGGAGGAGCTTTTTGACAGTGGAGAAGAGAGTGCGGGGGTTCCTGTTGGTGGTGTTGATGAGGGTGGAGAAGTGGGCAGATTTGGCGGCTAGGAGTGCATCACGGTAGGAGGAGAGGTGCTGTTTGAGGAGTTCGGCGTGGACAGTGAGGTGGGTTTTCTGGTGAAGTCGTTCCAGTTGCCGGCCGGTCTGTTTCATCGTGCGGAGTTGGGGGGTGAACCAGGGGGAGGAGGAGGTGAATGAGACTGTGGAGGTTTTCAGGGGGGCCAGGGAGTCAAGGGAGTCGGTGAGTGCAGAATTGAGGAGGGTGGCATAGTCATCAGGGGAGGAGGGGGCGGAGTCAGGGGGGGGGAGGGCAGAGGATATAGTCTGGGAGAGAGTGGGTAGGTCGATGGATTTGATGTTACGGAAGGAGATGGTGCGTTTGTTGGGGCGGCGGGGTAGGGGCAGGGGAGCAGAGAAGAGAATGCAGTGGTGGTCAGAGAGAGGGAAAAGGAGAGGGTGAGGGTTAGAGATGGGTAGAGAGGAAGAGCAGACTAGGTCAAGAATGTGGCCTTTGGTGTGGGTGGGGAAGTTGATGTGCTGGGTGAGGTGAAAACAGTCGAGGAGAGAGAGGAAGTCAGATGTCAGAGGGGAGTCGGGTTGGTCTACGTGGATGTTCAGGTCACCGGTGAGAAGAAGGCGGGAGGAAAGAGAAGAAGCGATGGTGAGGAGTTCAGAGAGGTCGGACAGAAAAGAGGGGTGGGGCTTGGGGGGACGGTAAAGAAGAAGGGCAGTGATGGAGTAGGGAAGAGAGAAGGCAAGGTGTTCAAAGGAGGACATGGATGGGAGGTTGAGGTTGAGTTCGTTGATGGGTAGGGATTGTTTATGGAGAACGGCGAGACCCCCCCCACGCCCAGAGAGGCGGGGCTTGGCGATGTAACTATAGTTGGGGGGGGTTGCCTGATTGAGTGAGTAGAAGTCCAGGGGCTGTTGCCATGTTTCAGTGAGGAGGAGAAGATCAATGTTATTGTCCAGGATGAGTTCGGATATGATGGGTGATTTGTTGGAGAGAGAGCGAGTGTTCAGCAGGGCAAGGGAGATGGATTTGGGAGCAGGGGGAGCAGGGGGGAGAGAGCAGAGGTTGTTGGGGTTAGCAAAGCGGCAGGTGGTATTGACAGGGGGGCAGGAGTTAGTCCAGAGTGAGGGAATGTTAGTGTCAGCAGAGTAGTGTAGGGTCCGGTTGCGGTTATGGCGGGGTCCATGGTGCATGTAGCGGCGGCGGAGGAGAATGTTAGATTTGCTGGCGGCGGTGAAAGCAGGAGTGGAGAGGCGGTGGTTGTTGTTAAGAAAGTGAAGGTTGGCAGCAGAGTAGGTGAGGCGGGGGAGAGATCGTGGAAGTTGGGGGGTAGGTGGAAAAAATAAGGGTCCAGGTGGAAAAAGTAGAAATAAAAATAATCCAGGGGGAAGAGATAGGAGGAGCTGTAGTGAGAGTCGAAGATGGAGGTATGATATGAGGAGAGGTGACAGTAATCTCAAGAGCTCAAGAGCTATTCAGTTGGTTCATGAAATCGCTGGGCTGCGTGCCCCCCGGTGTTGCTCCTGGCCAATCCCAGCGCCACAGGGCGTGGTTATTGCTTATCCTATGTGCGAATAGAAATCACGCGTGACGGACATCATGGTTGGAGGTGGATGGCTGTGTGTGTGTGTGTGTGTGTGTGTGTGTGTGTGTGTGTGTCCTCTCCCTCCTCAGTGTGGGCATTTGTAGCAGTGTTGAGTCGTACGCCACCTTAGGATCCTCAAGGTCCATTGCAGCGCTGTAATTCTGCTGCTCGCACTCCCTCCTCAGCCTATCAGCTGCTCACAATGGGCCAACGCCACCTCACCTGCATGTGAAAAGACACAAACGTAGACTTTTAGCGCACCATTCGTCAGACTGCTTTTACGAAACAGAACTTACGTTTACGAAACAGAACTTGTTTGTGTTCTGCGTGCGAGCAGGGCCGCGGGAAGTAGGGGTGCTGCAGGTGCTGCAGCACCCCCTAGATTTTTTACAAAAAAAAAAAATGTAATTAGAAATATTTTGCAGTGTGTCCCGCATGATCTCTCCCTCAACCAATGCAGTAAAAAGATGATAGCGTTTGGTACACTTCTGGCTAGAAGACTTGTACTCCTTAAATGGAAAGACAAGTTTCCTCCAACTTTCAATCACTGGGTCAGAGATCTTATGTATCATCTAACCCTAGAAAAAATCCGATACGCTACAAGGGGTTGTGCTCTCAACTTTTATACCATCTGGCAGCCAGTCCTGGACCAGGTAGAGAAAATGGACGCTTCAAGCATTTCAAATGTATAGATTTACCCCCCCCTCTCTCATATTTATTTTCATTAATCTGTTTTTGTTGTTGTTGTTGTTGTTGTGTGTGTGTGTGTTTTTTTTCTTTTTTTTTTTTTTCTTCTGTGTGTTTTTGTGTATTGATATACTGTGATGTATGACATGATGTATGTGGTGTAATAGGCTAGGGGTTCTCGTGGGATGGGTTTTTGTTTAAAAGTGTCAAGTGTATTTAAATCTGTATTTTGTATTTTGTATGATATACAGAAAACGAATAAAAAAACTTTGAACAAAAAAAGAAATATTTTGCAGTGCACTATGTTCCTTTCTTGTTTAAGAATGTTTCGGGAAATGAAAATGTAGCCTATTTAAATAGAATTATCAACAATAACAATCAAGGAAGTTATATGCTTGTAGGCTAGAGAAGAAGAAGAAGTGCGCATGCACGCACATGTTGTGTTGAACCAACCAAGAACCAATACAAATTGTTTAATCTGGCAATAAAGAAATGTGAACTTGACATGCTATTTTAATAGCCTACTCAAAAATGCACCTCCCACTATACAGCAAAGAGAGGAGTCAATGTTTCTTGATATATGCCATTCAGATCAGAATAATTAATCTAGTCACTAAGTTTGCTGATAATATTTCTATCATGTTAAGTCTGTGTCATGTTAACTGGTGTATTCAGAGCAAATAGGGAGATATAGAGCATTATCATCATGCTATATATCTCCCTCTTTGCTCTGAATGAGTGAGAAAAGGAGAAAATACTGAATAATTACATCACAACAGTATCCTAATGTTAATTTAAAATGAGATATTCCTCTAAATATGGCAAAAAAAATGTAAAAAAAAAAAACGTCAAAGTCCCTTCCTCCCAGCACCCCCTGCTTAAAGTGACTTCCAGCGGCCCTGCGTGCGAGCAGCTATAACTTGTCCCAATTTCCCCCCGGGGATCATTAAAGTCTTTCTGATTCTGATTCTGATTCTGATTAAGGATAAGTTCACCTAAAAATGAAAATGGTGCCATTATCTACTCACCCCCTGCCAATGGAAGGCCCTCCAGGTCTTGTTCATCCTTCTTCCTACGGCTACAGTGAAGATTTCGGCTAAAAACGGGGTGTAAATGATGTCTTTTCAAGTCAACTTGGCATCTCAGGACGTGTGGAGACTTGGATTACACCAGGTGAGCATTTTATCTTATAATTTGTTTCTGTTGTTTGAAAGTTGGACCCCATTCACTTCAATTGTTTAGGATAATTATGCATCATTGTTTTGCTGTGAAACTCCACAAATGTTTTGTGGCCTAAAAAACCTCACCCGCCCTTCCATTGTGGGGGTGAGTAGATAATGGGTCCAGTTGGACGTTATAGTTTTACCTTGTTCCTGAGAAATGGCCAGAGCCCCAACTGTCTCTCTGAGTTGGTTCGTTTCAAATGCAGAGACAGGAAGGTTTTAAGTACCTGGTCTGAACCAGAGGCCAGCAGTAAATCATAACAGGAAATAGAGGTGGCAGGGAAGTCATGCAGAACAAGGATGTCATTTCATACGGCCACATGATCAGCACCAACACAGCGGACTATGTTACATTTGATAACAACAGGTCAAGTTCCGTCAGAACACTGTGACACTAAAAACAACCTGAGCCTCTGTTGTCATCGGGCTGTTCACACAAACTGCTGGAAACGACTGGGGTGTCATGGATTAAAGATGCTTCAGTAAGAAAGAGAAGATATGGTAGAAGAGCAGAGAAGGTTAAAGAAGGACGAGACATGGATTGTGCAAAAGGGTTGAAACTGGTTATTCAGATGAAGGCTTGTCTATCTACAGTATATCCATCCAGATGAATGCCCTTTCAACGTAATAATCCACCACATGTTCATGTCAATAAATGTCTGTTCTGTTCATGTTTGCTATGATTGATATATTGCAGTAGTGAATAAATCTTTTCGTTATGGAAAAGAAGTGCTGTGATTTGTGCAGCAGCAGCGACAGCAGTTTGTTTGGAATAAACAGAACAAGAAGTGGGTCCGACTCCTTAGCATGATCAGCGATAGCCACCATGGCTGAACAGACAAAGAAGAGTCTGAACACACCAAACCTACAGAAACTAAAATTTCATCAGCAGAAAAAATTAATTATATTGTCACTTTACAGTTATACTCGGTTGCTGATCATGTAGCAGATTATTGTTGCTTGGTTGAGGAAATCTGAAATGACATGATTCTGAATGGCACCTATTCTGACATGGGTGTGAAATAGATAGAATTAAATCAATAGAATTTCTGGCATCAGAGAATCGACCACATTATTACAACTGTTGTTAAGCTTTATATCAAGTATGGAGTCCATCCATCCATCCATCCATCCATGCATCATCCATCCATCTAATATCCATCTGACCACCAGTCTAAACATCTACTATAATTCATCCATCTATCTATCCATCCATCTATCTATCCATCTATCTATCTATCCATCTATCCATCTATCTATCCATCCATCTATCTATCCATCTATCCATCTATCTATCCATCTATCTATCCATCTATCTATCCATCTATCTATCCATCTATCTATCCATCTATCTATCCATCTATCTATCCATCCATCTATCTATCCATCTATCCATCTATCTATCCATCTATCTATCCATCTATCTATCCATCTATCTATCCATCTATCTATCCATCTATCTATCCATCCATCCGTCCGTCCAGGCAGTGAGCTGTTCTCCCCAGGGAGAGGCTCAGCTGCTCCACCGGCCTCCACCAGCCTTCAGACACGTTTTAATGGAGAGCTTTGACTATAGGCCTCTCTGACTCTCCTGAGACACACACACACACACACACACACACACACACACACACACACACACACACACACACACACACACACACACACACACACACACACACACACACACACACACACACACACACACACACACACACACACACACACACACACACACAGCCATACACATCAAACACTGCATAAACATGCATGTGTGTAGCCTTGGTGACCTTAGCGATGCCTCTGTCACTTCCTCTATTCTCCCAACTTCCCCTCTGTCCATATCTATGCTGCATTTCTTTATTCAAACACTCATTTCTGTTTCCCCATAAAAGCTCTCTGTAACTCCTTCTCATCTACCTCAGTAGTCGGGATTCCATCCACCTGTTTTATGCAAAATTTCTATTTGCGCATTAAAAAAACTGAGTGGAAACGCTGCAAAATTAGCAAAAACCTCAAAATATCACAAAAAATGTTTTCACGCTTGAGGGAGGTGGAAAGGTCGGTGTGTATCAATAAAAGGAAAATGCGATAAGTAGAGTGGAAACATATTAAGCAATATTCCATTGTCTCTCCATTCAAAAACCACACCGTTTGCCTTGATCACTGCAAAGCATGACAAAATACGGCTACACACGGTAAATAATGGTAAATACGCAGCACAATACCCGCCGTGGTAAACAGAAGAAGACTGGGATACTAACTTTAAAGGAGGACTTACCCCCTAGATATGTATCAGAACAGTGATTTGAAAAATGATACAAATGGCAGAATGGCAACAGTTTGGTCACAAATGTGGAAATTTTGACCAGCATTCTTCACACATCACCCCCAAAGTCATATATATTGGTTAAAAGCTGAAAAAAAGTGTTTTGGAGGTAAGTTCTCCTTTAAGGCGACTCACTTCTAGAATTGAATGAAATTGTATTCACTTACTATCTGCTGCATGGATTATAACGTCATGCTTGCCGACTTTAAGAGCGGCACCTGGTAATCCAGAAATTGCATTTTATGGTACTTTTGTCTACTTGTAGATCATCAAGAAACTTTTAATTAATAGCGTTAGATGTGTTTAATAGAGCTGTACGGGTCTAGCAGCTGATCAGCATCTCAGACAGCCTCAAACACAAGGTGATTGACAGCTCTATATTATTCGCATAATAGCAGCGGATGGAAACGCACAATATTTCGCATTTTCTTTTGCGATTAAAATTTGCGATACCTACTGTAAACACTACCTCACTGTAAACACTACCTCACTGTAAACACTACCTCACTGTAAACACTACATGTAGTTACTGTATTTCTCTCCGTAACACAATCTGCAGTGCTCTTTTGTCTTGTTCTCTCTTTTGTCCCTTATCTCTCGGTGCATTACAGCAGTGTCTCTGCCCCCCCCCCTCCCCCCCAGCCTGTCCCCTCCCTCTGGCTTCCCTTCTTCTCCTCCACCACCACCCCTCCTCTTTCCATCTATCCTCACACCACCCTACATTGCCCTTTTTCTTTCTCTTCTCTTTTACTCTATCACTTTTTCATTTTCAGTCGGTAATGTCATGCTGCCCTGTAGCAAATGCCTTTGTGTGCCGGAGTGATAGCAGGTCTGCACTGTGTGTGTGTGTGTGTGTGTGTGTGTGTGTGTGTGTGTGTGTGTGTGTGTGTGTGTGTGTGTGTGTGTGTGTGTGTGTGCGCGTGCGCGTGTGTGCATGTGTGTGTGTGTGTGTGCGTGTACGTGCCCGAATGTCTGCCTCTCTGCATGTGTGTGAAACAGACAGAGACACACACACAAAGAAGAGAGATACAGAGTAAGAGAGGATAAAGTAAACTGAAATCAGCACAGATGGAAGGACACCTGCTCTGTAATGGCAGCCTCTCTTAGCATTTGCAAATCTCTCTCTTTCTCTCACACGCACGCACACACACACACACACACACGCGCACACACACGCGCGCGCGTGCGCACACACGCACACACACACGCACTCGCACACACACACACACACACACACACTTTCTTCAGAGGCAAACCTGGGCACGACATGAAGAGACACCCCCCTCCTCTCATGGGGCGGTGGAAGCGGAGTGACGGATGAGATGCGGCGAATTGGAAGAGAGATAAAACGACAACATGGAGACATGGAGGCAGGTCCGGGGGGAGGGGGAGAGAGAGAGAGCGAGTGAGAGAGAGAGAGAGTGTCTCACATTTGGCGAGTGAGGAGAAGCTAACTGTGAGATGTTTGTGTTTGTGTTTACCTGTGGTGAGGTGAGTGTGGTCCTGTGAGGCTGGTGCAGCAGGTCTGTGCGGCACAGCACCAGGGCAGACAGGGAGGGCGGATGTTTGGGCCAACAGGCGCTCATAGACCACCTGGGGGGTCTCTTGACTGGACCTGGACTTGGTGCGGAGCTGTGTCACCACGATTTGTGAGAGGCTATGTTTGAGTCCCAGCAAGTGTTAACTGGCTCAGACCAGACTCCATCTGTTCTGAAGGAAAGGAGAAAGGTTTCAAACTTGAGGAACATCTGCAGCCCAGGGAGCTCTGGGAGGCATTTTGACTCACCACGTACTGGAGGTTGATGGCGTCAGTGCGACCATAGCACCCATCCAAGAGTGTCATTGGTTGTTTGTGTAGACTGGGCGGGGATAACACCCAAGGCATGGTGACTGGTGAGGCCCTGCACTGAGTTCACCTAAACACATTCACAAACACAACAAATACACACTGCTTTTCTCTTTACACACGACTAACACAAACAGTCATGCTGCTCTCGCTCATTTCACACATCGATGGCCCCAAACGTATTTTTCCCAGAGGCTGTGGTAACATTTGAATGTTGCACTGTACAACATACATATTAACTTCTCTAACTCTGTACCTACCTCCATCTTCCAGCTCTTTGTACATGACACAAAGCTGTGATCTAAATTGAATGCTCTTTGAAAGTTTGGCGGCTAACAGGATGAAAGTTAAAATGATTTGAACTTTGAGCACAGTGGCAAGGTGGAAAAATCCAGTGCTTAAGTGGCCGTTCACACCATACGCCGAAGCCACGCTCAACCTAAGCTCAACCTACGCTGAACCCACAAGTTCAATCGCGCTCAAGGCATCCTCAAGGAAGGCATGCTCACGCCTTGCTCACGCAAGCGTTCAGGATTCAGTCCTATTTTCCAAGCGTGAAGCGTGAAGCTGCCAGGCATGAAGTCAATGGGAGTTGTGGGCAGGTTCAAGGCGTGCTGAGTGAGGCACTGAGAGGAAAAGAGAAGGCTTCTTGTGTGACCGGTTAAGCATCAGCTCAGCTTGAGCCTGCCTCAAGCTTCAGTTCTGTGTATGTTAAGCGCCAGGTGTGAATAAAGGCTAATGCTTATTTTTATATAAGAATCTTTCCTTTAGTACCAGCAACATGTGATGTAAAAGTGTATGTAAAGTGAGCATTCATTTCAAATAGAGAAAACATGAAGGCTTCAGTCCCAGTGAAAACTATATGACAAATAGACGAATCTCCCAAAATGTTGGCGTGTTTCTTTAAACTCCCTCCCTAGTATAAAGGCTTGTTAACCAGCTCCACCAAGAAGCCCGTTAACCAGCTCCACCAAGAGGCCCGTTAACCAGCTCCACCAAGAGGCCCATTAACCAGCTCCACCAAGAGGCCCGTTAACCAGCTCCACCAAGAAGCCCGTTAACCAGCTCCACCAAGAGGCCCGTTAACCAGCTCCACCAAGAGGCCCGTTAACCAGCTCCACCAAGAGGCGCGTGTGCTTTGGAAGCAGGAGGTCGCTGGCTCAAATCCCGCTCAACTAATGGTTACATTGGCCCATGACTAACCTCTGCAAAGTTGTGTGGTGTTATGTGAATCCGTCGAAGTTACGTGCCTTTTTGTGATTGGACATGCCCATTGCCACGCCCCCTTTTGGCCAGTAGGCATGGAAAGGTAATCAGGTTTAAGTTGGCTCATGAGTCGCTTCACTACCAAGTTTCTTGCAAATCCAACAGTTCAGGTTCATACAGTAACTTTTTGAGATATCCTGCAGACAAACAGACAACTCTGGTCTGTTGGCATACTGTAGGTAATAAGAAAGAAATCCTAACGGAAGGTGTGCTGAATCTTCAGACAGTTGTGAGAGAAAAACATGTACAGCCCAGCAGGCAAACACAGAGCAAAGCCCATTACCAGTGGTTCAGATGAGCTTCCTGACACCA
>NC_139631.1:21857572-21860072 GCF_964638095.1 Poromitra crassiceps | reverse complement strand
TGCGCTGCACTGAATGTTATGCTATACAAATGACCACCAAGTCATACAGGCTGCCATTACAGCAGTCAAAGTGTAGCAAGGTGTGGATCAGGATCTACTCGTAGATCTGAGGGTGCTTACCGGTAGATCCCAAAAATCATTTTTGGATAATGAGTGTAACTTTGTAGTGTCTGTGTCTCACATTCAACCAGTCAGTCCGTGCATGTTTGTTTAGTTGTCACATAGGGCTACTGCCTGTCAAAACGCTTATGGAAACCACCTGAAGTCCTTGGCGGAGATAGTTGCTTTTAACTACGCGTTCATGTGCGGGGGACCTGTGTGGTGGACAGGTAGATCTTGTGCTGTTAAAAAATGTTAAAGTAGATCTGAAGTGTAATAACGTTGGGCACCCCTGGTGTAGCATGTAGTGATTTTTCATGGTTCTGTGTTCGATGTTTCTCTAACGGGGCCACAGGACCAGTGTAGTTTCTATTAGAGCTAACAGGTTCATCTCCTGCCCAGACTGGAAGCCAGCGTGATCCATCAGTTCATCTCAGCCACTCTCCTCTCTCAGCCTCGCTCTTAAAGACAGATAGCGGGAGACTGTCTCATTTCACGCTTGCAGGAGTTAATGCTATTAAACCTGACACACAGATACACTCACACGTGTGCGTGTGCACGCACACACACTCACACACACACACACACACACACACACATACACTCACTCACTCACTCACATGTGTGCAGACAAGATGTAGCTGATATCTAATGGCCGACAACGGCGACCTCTGAGATAAAGAGTAGCTTTCCTGCTTCATTGATAGACAGACAACCATGTTCATTCACCCTCCAGATGTGTGTGTGTGTGTGTGTGTGTGTGTGTGTGTGTGTGTGTGTGTGTGTGTGTGTGTGTGTGTCAGTACACATTTGCACCTGCGCTGTGCTGTGACTGATGCAGTACCAACCTCTCAGTGATCCCATTACAAGAGTCTGACAAGCACTGTGTGTGTATGCGTGTGCGTGTGCGCGCATGCATGTGTGTGTGTGTGTGTGTGTGTGTGTGTGTATGTGTGTGTGCACGTGCGTGCGTGCGTGTGTGCGCGTGTGTGTGTGTGACAGAGAGGATCATCTCGGAACGCCTGTTAGTTAGCAGCACTCTCTATCACTGTGGCATGTTATTATCTCACAAGGGCCTACGTTATATCACTCATACTAACCGTTCAAAGAACATCCTCACTGCGAAGGTCTAAAACTCAAACTGGTTCTCATATGGATAGAAGTACAAGAACACGCGCACACACGCGCACACACACACATAGCCACAGACACACACATAGACACAGACACAGACACAGACACACACACACACACACACACACACACACACACACACACACACACACACACACACACACACACACACAGACACACACACAGACACACACACTCAATGACATTCTGGGATGAGTCATGTGGCATAGTACATATGCAAGAAAAAGAGTTAAGCATCAATGTTATTAGTATGTTTTTGTTGTTGTTTTTCACCACAGCAGTTCAACCTTGCAATGCACAAAGTAATTAACTAAGGCTTACTAAGAGTTGAGACTGTGCCTTGTTATTCTACAGTAGGGAAATGAATTCTTGCTCGTTAGCCATGCACAGAGCCCCAGTGACAGTACATCAGGGCCTGAGGTAATAAAGCAGACAGCTCATCTTTATATAGGCTGTGATTTTTCCTTGAAAAGCTTTGCAGATTAGAAAGAGAGATGGTGAAAATGACACTGGATGTGGCGTTGACGTGGGCTCTGTATATCTAACGCACTTCCAGCTAGACCTGATCTCTATGCAAACTGGCCCTTTACCTGGTTATTGCTGTGCAGGGCCTGAGTGACAGTGGAGCACCTCTCAATCAGCCTTCAGCTCAGACAGTCACCTCAGTCTGCACCAATCAAATACCATAGAGACCTGCAACAAATAAACACAGGGTTACATCATCACTCACATCACTCATGCACACGCTTACACACACACACACACGCACACGCACGCACGCACGCACGCACGCACATGCACAGATGCACACACACACACACACACACACACACACACACACACACACACACACACACACACGCACACACACTAATTCATGTATTACAAATGTATTACACATATGGTAAATCATGCATCTTGCATAATCTGATTGGTTTGGTTAGCTGTTACATAATTCTGTCTATCCACCTTATTTTTGTATGCCCCGCTGTAAAATAACTATGGGTGCAAGGTCCGGTTTAGAACATGACTGATTGTTGCAGCTTGCGCAATGCGCATTTCCTCGTTAAAACTCGTTAAGAAAAAAAAGTTGCTTGTCACAATAAATACACTCGTTTGACAACTTATTTGAGGGAATGTAATAGTTTTATCTATCACATCCACTATTTCTGTTGCTCTTTGAACAACTCTAGATATTTATCTACAAGATTTTTGCCAAACTGGACGCGCTACGGGGGTTTAGGGT
>NC_139631.1:21805072-21852572 GCF_964638095.1 Poromitra crassiceps | reverse complement strand
TTGTTGTTGTTGGTGGTGGTGGTGTGGTTTTGGTTTTGTTTTCCCAAACAGTGAAGCTGTAGTATCCATTCTAACTCCCTGCAGTTCAGCAGGATATGACATGCTACAGCATGGCTTGAGAGCAGAGGTGAGTTGGTAACATTTGGCTGAATCCTGCACAGTCAAGGGTTCAAGACCTTCAGCCTGGATCTTAGTTGCTTCAGCCCAGTTTTAAATGGGGATTTTAGTGTGGTACTATACATAAAGTAGGGTATGGAATGGATGCAAATGAACTGTTTACCATCCAGGACACACCTGACGGAGGTGTCAACACACGCAGGCCGGCAGCACACATGTTCCGTTCCATGTCACACGCAAGTGACACAGCAGGCAGACAGCCGTGCTGAGAGGTCATAAACACAGGAAAACACCCATGATGCAGTGCAGAGTGTGAACACAGGAAAACACTTTTTTTTAAGGGATGCATTTATTTTTTATTTATTTTGAAAACATCACATTTTACATTTTCAAACAGGGGAGTAAAAATATACATACACATATAGATTCACAGTTGTAGAATTTGTGTACATACATATTTAAACATCTGCTTAGTAAAAAGAAAAGTAAACAGAAACACTAAACAAAAAACATTTGAGGGGTTGACAGTGCAACAGAATGTAAACTTAACATTTAGAGCAATTAGATGAACAAAGTATGATGCAGTGCAGAGTGTGAACACAGGAAATCACCCATGATGCAGTGCAGAGTGTTGAAAACAAACACAGGCTGCTCTTGGCTACTCTGCACAGCCAGCAGAACACCTACAGACACTACATGAATGACTCACACCCAGCTCATTTTCTTACCGGTATATGTACTGTACCCTCCAGGCTGATAACATTCTAAT
The DNA here is from genome assembly GCF_964638095.1 of Poromitra crassiceps. Lineage (NCBI taxonomy): Eukaryota > Metazoa > Chordata > Actinopteri > Beryciformes > Melamphaidae > Poromitra > Poromitra crassiceps. The sequence continues at coordinate 21,851,686 of NC_139631.1, read as the reverse complement.
GTTTTGGAATAAATTAATTATGAGCACAATAAAGTTGTGCCATATGCTCAGGGAGCCAACTGAACTCTAAGGTCTTAAAAGTAATGTTACAATTATAAAGGACAGTAAAACACCCCTACTTAATTTGTGCACATAAATGTAACACACACACACACACACACACACACACACACACACACACACACACAGTGCATGCCTGGCTTCTCTTGGACACAGCCACTTGCTGAACCGCAGAATGTTAAATAAACTGATGGAGGAATTCCACTGAGTCAACACAGCCTGGAAGCGGAGCGCTGTGTGTGTGTGTGTGTGTGTGTGTGTGTGTGGTGTGTGTGCATGTGTGTGTGTGCATGTGTGTGTGTGAGCAGAACAGAGCTGTGTCTGTCACAGGGCAGTCTGGGGTAAACACACACACTCACTCTGTTTAGAACCTACCTGCCCATGGAATGCACAGAATCCAGCTGCTATGGCAACAGAACCCTGCAGTAAATCTCTCAGTTTAACACCCTGCCTCCCTCTCCTTCTCTCTCTCTCTCTCCTCCCATCTCTCCCTCCCTCTCTCTGACCTGACCTTCAAGTTCCAGACTTTGACAGCACATGTAAACAGCTGACACAAATAGTGATAGAAGGATGATACCATTTTAAAAGTTGTTCCTGTAGTGTAGACTCTACAGTGTGGACAACCATTTGTAGACAGGGTGGGGGTGGGTTGTTGGGAAGGACCACACCACCACCACCACCACCACCACCAGACCGCCCTTTAATTGGCTCCCCCAGTGTGTGATTGATCACTGGATATTCCACAGCTCATCAAGATGTCTATTTCACCCATTTTGCTCCCATAATGTGTCCTTTTTCAGATTTGACCAAATGTGATGGCAAACTCATATTTTACCACTAGGTGGTAGTAAATAGCTACTGTCTTCTACATGATGCTACTGTAACAAAGATGCTAAAGATAATTAATTGCAGATTTTTTTTATGAGTACTTTCTTGGTGTGTTTGAGTTTAAGATACAATATGAAAGAACATTTTCTATAACAAATAAATGTTTTATTTTTATTTGCTAAATAAATCCACAAATGCAAATTGAATAATCCCTTTCTTCCCCCTTATATTTTACTTATATTATATAGGCCATATATGCAAATTATATATATATATATATATATATATATATATATATATATATATATATATATATATATATATATATATATATAAAATCATCTTTATTGTAAAAGATAGGGAGGGCTTAGCCCTGCTAGCCCATTTATACCAGCAGTCCCCCCTGATTCTAAATATAGCTGAATCACTTGGTTTGACTAAGTAAAACAATTTTTATAAGCATTTTACAAGATGTAGATGGAAAAATGTCATTGTCAATCGCTTGGATTTCACTGTTCCATGCCTGTGTGTCTCGCAAAATTCCACCACATATAACATGGAAGAGGGCGTGACTTCTGGCACTCTATTGACTTGAGCCATGTCTACTGGCATCCCCGTAAATTACAAAACATACAGTCAAGTAAAATGTATTTATGAAAATGTATGTAAAATGTATTTATGAAGCACATTTACAAAGTTCTTCCTACTTTTCCCTCTTTTTCTTCTGCTTCCACCCGGCACACTTGTGGATGGTGTGGGTATGCTGTAACTGCAGGTCGCCCAGTCTTTCCTCCAGCTTCTCGGTGGAGTCCCGACTGTCCTCGTAGTCCCGGAGCAGGACAGTGTTGCCCAGAAGTCCACTCTCCTGCTTCAGCCTCTGGTTGTCTCTGTTGAGGCCGTTGCGGCGTTGCTTGATGTTGATCAGCTCCTGCTTCACCGTGGCCATGTCAACGTCCAACTCGGCCAGCTGGACTCGCTTGACCTGGCACTCCGTCTGGGTCCAGTGCAGCTTCTCCTTCACATGTGCTAAGACCTCCACAGTGCTGGTTCTCTTCCCCGTAGTGCCGGTTTTAGTCTCCATAGTGCTGGCTTTCTTCTTGCGCAGATAAGGGTTAGGCTTCTTCTCTGCCTGCAGTCTCCCGGCCTGCTCGAGCTCGTCGGCGGGCTCCTCCTTGGCACGGACTTCGGCTTCCAACTTGTCCACCTTGTTCTTCAGCTTGATGTGCTCTAGACGAAGTCGGCGCAGCTCATGGTGCCTGAGCTGCTCCGATGCCAGCATGGCCTCCACCTTGGCCTGAGCCTTCTGTTTACCAAGGCGTCGGCTCAACAGCGTCACGGCCACGTCCTGCTTCAGCTCCACCAGGGCACGCCACTCACTGTCCACCTGGGCCTGCTTCTCTTCAGTCTGTAATCTCTGCTCTTCCTCTTGCTGCCGAGCTGCCTCCTCCTCTCTGGCATGTTGCTGCTTCAGGTCGGCCAGGACGTCCATTAAGTTCTCGTAGCGCTGCTCCTGCTCCCGGTCTGATCCGGGTGCCTCCTTCTCCGGTTGGCCATCTTCCATCATCTTCTTGCGGAGGTACGGGAGCAGCTTCATCTGCAGCTGGCTCCTGCGCTGGAGGAGTCTCTCATGGTTTGCCTGAGCCTGGTGGAGAACTGTGTATTCTTCTCTTGTCATGTTTTCGCCGTCTGGAGAAGCTGCAGTGGCTCCCTCTTCTTCAGGTCTCTCCTCTTCCTCCCTCACAGGGCTGGTGGTCTCTCTCACAGGGGTGGCGGTTTCACTCTCAGAGCTGGGGGTCTCTCTCACAGGGCAGGGGGTCTCTCTCTCGGAGCTGGGGGTCTCTCTCACAGGGCAGGGGGTCTCTCTCTCGGAGCTGGGGGTCTCTCTCACAGGGCTGGGGATCTCTCTCACAGGGCTGGTGGTCTCTCTCACAGGGCTGGCGGTCTCTCTCACAGGGCTGATGACGGTCTCTCTCAAAGGGCTGGTGGTCTCTCTCTTGGGGCTGGGGGTCTCTCTCTTGGGGCTAGCGGTCTCTCTCACAGGGCTGGCAGTCTCTCTCACAGGGCTGGTGGTCTCTCTCTTGGGGCTGGGGGTCACTCTCTTGGGACTGGGGGTCTCTCTCTTGGGGCTGGTGGTCTCTCTCACAGGGCTTGGGGTCTCTCTCACAGGGCTGGTTGTCGCTCCCATAGGGCTGGTGGTCTGTCCCTCTGGCCTGTTGGTCTCGCTCTCAGGGCTTTCCATATCCAACCCTAACCCTGTCTTGCCTGTTAGCTCAGGCAAGCTAACATTGCCTGAGGAAGACCTACGTGGTTGAAACGCGTTGCGTTTTGTCTGCCCGTATAACTTTGAAGATATATTCTGATTTGTAACTGCCTGTACACAGATATATTACTTCGCATTAAATATTGCTATATAAAAATACTCCTAGTAGCTCCACCGTTTTTCCATTCAAATTACCCACACATCTCCAATTGTATTCTATATTCCAGTGTGTCCAGTTCAAGTCAAGGATCACTTTAAACCACAGTTTTATCCCAATCAATACTATAGGATGGATATAGGTTACTAGTGGAGAGAGTGAAACCTATGACCACAAAATAGCCAGTCTTTCTAATCAACTAGGCTAGCTCAGTGGTTCTCAACGTCATTGGGGTCCTTGAGGTGGTCCCCAGCAAATTGATGAATTGTCAAACTTCGCCATTATTTCATTTAAAAGAAATTAACAATTAGAGAATGAAGAAGAATGACTGTTTTGGTCATACTTTCACTCTGTTATCATCTCACAATAAAGACAGTCACGGACGTCGGGACAAAATCATATCAAATGGGGGTCCGTGGCAAAAACGTGGAGCCATGGTTGCTTGAGAATCACTCCGAATCACTACTACTATGATTGAGTGAAATAACCATAAAAGTGATATATTTACCCTATCAAGTTAAGTACGACTGGCTCACTTGTCCAAATCCTGCGCTTCTGTGAACAGCAGTTAGCATTGTTCAGGTTGTCGTGGAAACAAGAAACACTCGTTCTATCCGGGTTACCATGATGTCAGGCGATACTTCCGTGACGCTACTTCCGTTTAGTCCACGCTGCTTCCGTCTTGCGCTGCTCCACTGCTTGGACATGTGTTGACGTTGTTGACTAAGGTCGGAATGTGGACAAAATATTGATCATTACAGTTGACGATAAGTGTTTGTGTGGAAATATGGGGAAGCTAAATGTTGTGGTTTTGAGGTATTTATCTCGAGATGACTTCCGCGTCCTGACGGCGGTAAGTAACGGACTTTGACCGAGTTAGCCCATGCTAACGTTACCTACAGGATGCAGTACTGTACACACATCAAGCTAACTAGCTAGCTAGCTGTCTGTCACTGACATCACCAAGCTCTGTCACACAAAATGCTGTTTTCCATCGTTTGCCTTTGCAGCTGCTAAAGTAGAGTTACCTAATTTTAACATTTTAGGAGACAGAACTGAATAAAGCAGAGAGAATTTTGCTAAAAGTTGTTGCGGGGGTCTCAGACAAAGAGCTTTACCTTTCACATGATGAGGATGAAGTGGGACAGGTTAGAAATAGACGATGCTGAGAGAGGATGAGGCGCGGCGGCATCAGAGCTGACGATGAGCAAGCGGGACACAATCACAAAGGATGCGCCTAACGCTAAATGTGGAGCCCTTTGGGCCAGAAGCATCTGCATCTCCATGTTTTCATCTGCATTTTCACATGAACCAAGAACTATTGCCGTTTCCATCGGGACGTTCGACAAAAAATGAATACATCGAATTTTTGAAAAACATTTTACTGCAACATGTTTATTTTTCTTTCATCCAAGAGACTTGAATAATATACAAACAATTAAAATACTAACCTGTCGGGTCTCAGGAGGATAAGGAGTGAGAGGTGAGGGCTTTAAATACTTTGATAGCAGATGGACCTATGTCACTGCCAGGGGGCCTGAATACCTACTCCTGTGGTGATGTTCAGTAGCTCTCTCCTATTTGAATGCTGTCTGTGACAGTCAACTGTGGGATTAAAGGTGTGTTTCCCCTCGCCCAGGTTGAGATGGGAATGAAGAACCATGAGATTGTTCCAGTTAGTCTTCTGTCCTCTATTGCTAGCCTCAAACACGGGGGGTGCAATAAGATCCTCAGGGAGCTTGTGAAGCACAAACTCGTGGCCTATGAACGATCCAAAGGTAAGAAAACACATAATGACCTCAGATTAAGCTGGTAGAGATGGTACATGTTGTTCAAAGTTCTAATGCAGCATGCGTTTGTTGATTTCAGCGGTGCAGGGCTACAGGCTGAACTATGGAGGATATGACTACCTGGCCCTGAAGACCATGTGTTCCAGAGAAGTGCTGCTTTCTGTTGGCAACCAGATGGGTGTTGGAAAGGAGTCAGGTAAAAAAAAAACATCACATGCTCATGCATTGCTTACACATACACAGGCATTTTGTTACAATTGGACTGTTGTAGTTTGAAGATATGATGCTGTGCAAGGTGCTTAGCCCCCAATGATCCAGCAGCACTGAAATGCTGTGTGTGTGTGTGTGTGTGTGTGTGTGTGTGTGTGTGTGTGTGTGTGTGTGTGTGTGTGTGTGTGTGTGTGTGTGTGTGTGTGTGTGTGTCCTCTCCCCTGTAACTAACCCTAAACTGTTGTAAATAATATGGCTGTCAATGCATTTCAGTACACCCATACTTGTTTGTGTCCACCTCCTGTAGATATTTACATTGTGGCAAGTCCAGAAGGGGAGCAGTACGCTCTGAAGCTTCACAGATTGGGGCGAACCTCCTTCAGGAACCTGAAGAACAAGAGAGATTACCACAAACACAGGAAGAACATGTCCTGGCTCTACCTCTCTCGTCTCTCTGCCATGAAGGAGTTTGCCTACATGAAGGTATGAAGTGAATCAGTCACAGGCACTAAGCTGCTGGTCTTGTGACACAAGGAGGCAGCATACCGTAGTTATCTGAAATGAATGGGAAATGTCTTCTATGGTCCATAAGATATAGGAAGCAATTTCTGTGTGCCGAATGTTTAGTGTCATCTCCTTTCTCCTTCCAGGCATTGTATGAGCGAGGCTTTCCCGTTCCCAAGCCTGTGGACTATAACAGACATGCTGTAGTGATGGAACTCATCAATGGATATCCACTGTATGTAACAAAACCTTCGTTCCTGCTTGCTTTTGTACATTCTTTCCTCTGTATTTCTCAGTAATCAAACCCTTCTCTCAAAGGAGTTCTATGCATTACTCTTCTCGCTGTCCAGCCTCCCCTCCCTTCCGTGAGAGGAGTCTGGCTGCACGGAAACAGGCTGCTGGCATAAGCCCTCCCCTGCTCTACAGCTGCTCTCCCATTGGAGGCGTCGGTTTCAGAGGCTGCTGGATTTCCGCTCCCCGCTTAAGAATCTCTGTCATTGGCTCCGACCATGTCAATCAGAGTGGCTTCCGCTCCCTCCTCCCTGTGTTTCACTGTAAATAGTCCCCTGCCGCCGCAGTGAAAACAACAACACTAACTAGCTAGCAAGCTAACGGCAGAAACCTATACGCTAGCTTGTGGCTACACGCTGAAAATGGCAAGTTGAATTGTTGGAAACTATTTTCCAAGGGCACTGCCGCTAAGCGCCGCCCATCGCAATTCCACAATGGTGACTAGAGATGAGCGGATGAGCTTTTATGCCATCCTAATCCACGTGTATGCATGAACTGTCCGCCCGCCATAAATCCGCGCAAATTATTTCATACTATTTATAGATCCGCGCCCGCCATGCACCCGACGCTATATAGAGACACTGCGTAACACGTCATCATTCAGAAACCACGCCCAAGACGGGGGAAAACAGAAAGCCCCCCTCCAATCCTGGCGTTCTCCTATGTCACGTGCATGGTTGCGTGTTGCAGAAAAAGATCGTATATACGGAAGAGGAACACTCCAACTTACTTCCTTGACAGCTAGATCCACATTTTTCTTCTCGCCAATTCTCAATGGCTTCATTGTTTTGCTCAGGAGTACAAAAAAACTTTAACTGGCGATTTTTTGTCTGCGCAGCCCACCACACAACAGCTTTTAGATATGTTTAATTCAAGGAAAATGACGCTGGTGTGTGGAAATGAACGGAGCCTTTCCCCCGTGATGGGCGTGGCCTATTTCATGCAGTGTCTCTATAAATGCTATAAAAGGAGCGAACTTACGGTTTCTGCTGCCGTTGGTGCGATCGCTGCAGTCCAAGACTCCAAATAAACTTCCATGCTGTATTATGTCCAGTGCACCACTTGCCCTCATGTAGTTTACACGGCTAACGCTATAGCTTTAAGTTTAGCTTACTTGATTGCCTCATTGTATGGGAAAATACGAACGCGTCTTCTCTTCAAACACGTCTTCAGCGGAGATTCCTTTTTGAGGGTGACGTCATTGACCATATATGGACGAAAAGTGGAGAGCACATGGCTGATTGTTTGGTTTACGGCCGTGGGTCCTTTGGGGATCTACAATAGGCGACTAAGAATGTGCCTGATGAAAAATGTAGCTTAAAATACGTTCATAGACTAGAGAACGTAATTAATATTATTTTTCCTCATTAATGGTACATTGTTTCAACCGCCCGCAACCCATCCGCTATTAATCAGAATGTTTATTTTTATGATCTGGCCCGCCCGCGGGGCGCGATGTCCGCGGTCAGCGCGGTTATAACTGCGGCCCGTGCATCACTAATGGTGACCATCGCCGCCAGACTCCTCTCACGGAAGGGAGGGGAGGCTGGCCAGCGAGACTAATACATTAGTAGTTCCTGGTATAATATATGTATGCTGCTTTTCCTATTCAGATGCCAGGTGCGTGAGCTGCAGGATCCGCCAGAGCTGTACAATGAGATCATGGAGCTTGTAGTCAAACTGGCCAATCACGGCCTGATTCATGGAGACTTTAACGAGTTCAACCTTATGTTGGACGACCAGGACCACGTGACCATGATTGACTTCCCTCAGATGGTGTCCACCTCGCACCTCAACGCTGAATGGTCAGTTTCTGTCCCATAAAGTTACAAGTTAAGTTAAATGACTAATTCACAAATAGAACAAAAGCTTGACTTCGAAATCTGTTGCTGTTATCGAACTTTTTTTCTAGGTATTTTGACCGAGATGTCAAATGTGTCCGAGATTTCTTTGCCAAACAATACAATTACGAGAGTGAGCTCTACCCAACCTTCAAAGACATCAGGTGACTGCATGTAATTATTTTTCAATTGCAAGGTTCTAAAGTGCAACCATTTTGGTGCACTGTCTTGTAATTGGCTCAAATTCAATTCATCCTGAATTGTCTTGCTTCCCTCCATTTATTTAACAGAGTGGGTGGGAAATGAATAGGAGTGATTCAATTTGTTACCATGGCAATAATCTTTTGTTGTCACTGCATATTCCTATAGGCGCTCTTGCTCTCTAGATGTGGAAATCTCAGCCAGCGGCTTCACCAAAGATCTGGAGAGAGATGCTGCCTTGCTACACCCGGCCGGACCTGAGGAAGATGGAGATGAGGATGAAGAGGAAGTAGCGAGAGAAGAGGAAGAAGAGGAGGAGGACGAGAGCGTGGACATGGAGGAATACAAACAAGCCATGCTGGAGCTGGACGGCCTGAAAGTCAGCGAGCCGCATGCAGACACACAGGATGAGGGGGGAGAGAATGACATGAGGGAAGAACAGAAAGAGACCGAGACGTCACCGATGGCTGCAAGTGATGAAGAGGGAGAGGGAGAGAGGGACCAACAGGAAGAGGTGAAGGAAGCAGAGGATGTTTGCCCAGAGCTGGTAGAACTTTCTGCCTCCAACAGAGAGTTCAAACCCTTCAGGTAAAGAGAATTGTAGACACTGTTTGATAGTCTTCTTACAGTCTCCCTTACATTGTCTGATGGTACCTTTTTCCTTTGAACATCAACATACAGTCCTTTGTGTCAAGTTAAGCAGGCTTGTTAAAAGCAAATGCATAAGAAACATCTATGTGCTTTGTTGTAAAGTGTCGCACAATGCCAATTCATTTTGCATGTTGTTTTTTTCTTTCTCCTGCAGAGACTCAGACAGCCTTCTACAAATGGCAGAACACAGGAGGAGGAGAACAGACAGCGAAGCCACTGTGGGCAGCATAGGGAGCTGCTCTACCATACCAACAGTTAGTACATCTTACACACAGACACACTCACACATGCATGTGGTTATATGAACTAGAACAGAGCGCGCTCCTTTCTAGCCTACCGTGCCTTGTCCTGTAATACTAATATAATAACATAGAGACATACTCTTTACTGGTTTGATCTCTTGGAAAATTGACTGCCTGGAAATGTCAACAGGCAACGTAGCATCCCTATTACACTTCTTTTAGGCAAACCTTACTATTGCCTGTAGTTGTACTTGTTGCCAAAGAGCTTTCACATGGCTGAAAGAATGTGACAGGTGACCTATCATCAAAAGCAGAGGCAGTGGACATGCTTACGTCATGTGTGGACATGCAGTGGACATGCTTACGTAAGCCTCGTGCGGCTCTTGTAGATGGAGTGTTTGTATCTGACCTGATGTCTCTGTGATTGTGTGTCCTGCAGGAGGTCATCCGTCAGAAGGTACGGAGGCAGCTGACTAAGGAGCAGAAGGCTGCCCAGAGGAGACGTCTGCAGAAAGGAGAGGCCAACCTGGTGACCGAAGCCAAGAGAGAGAACCAAATTAACATCAAGTCCAGCATGGATACCGCCTCCTTTTGGGGATAAATGGGACTACAGGGAAGAAACACCCAAGTGGAGACGGGGAGTGTACGTCCACAGGGGCTTTGTCTACTCGGTTCCTATGTTCCTTCATCTGAAGTGGTGTAAACACATGATGGTTCATGGAAACGGTAAAATCTCAGAGAGCATGTGTTCAACACTCTTGTGTACTGTTGTGGGGAAATGCAGGTGAGATGAAGGACACAGCTGAATCAATGTAGACTGTGCATTCCTCTACATGCCTCTTTACTCAGACAACCCCCACACTGTCTGTTTGAACTGCCATGCTGAACGTGCTTTATAATGCATTATAACTACTACTCATCCTAATCAGGCTGAATGATTGACAATAAAGCCATTTTAAACATTAATATCATGTCATCTCACTATAGTCCATTTAAAAGAATTGGATTGCACTCAACGCTGAGGATAAATGCACATGCAAGCATTCTGTTTGTCTGCAAATTGAAATCAAACCTTGCAAAAATCCTCGCTGTCGACTAGGAGGCCATTCTTTTTGAATAGATGTTCTATGTAAAGATCACACCCTGCTTACAATCTCGCTACATCAAATAGAAACAGTGTAAGTGTTGCTATTTTTGTATTCTCCCAACTTCATTGTAGGTCAGTAGTATAATGCTGACAGATTATGACTGATGTGCGTGTCGATTTAACATTCAAATAGAATGCAAGTTGCTAGAGCGCCTTTCTTTATGCTAAACTCCTGTGGTTCAAAGGTCCTCCGACTGTTGGACAGGTTGAATGGATCCCCGCGTCCGCCCTCTCAGCAGCCAATCAACTCAATAGAGTCACCCCGAGACGAACACAAACACATGTGGGAACATGCATGCTCCAGGACACACCAATGCGTCAGACAGGAAAAGGTGCAGGAAATAGACGCTCATGGCCATTTGCTCTGTCTGATTGACACGCACACACAGACAAAGCGAGGCACGCATGACACGCAATAGAAGAGGACTCGGGGAGCTAAGAAACCACTCCTCTCTGTATATAGTTCATTAATGTGTAAGAAGCTTTCAGAGACCGGGGGGGATTCAGAGCTGAACAATGGCCATTCATATGAAGAGGGTGAATGGACCCCTCAGACCCCGGCCTCAGTGGGCTCAGACTTGTGTGTGAAGTCAAAAGTATCCCTCCATCCCACCCAGCCCCCCCAACCATACTCTCTCACCCCAGACTCAGACATGGGATACTGGGCAGCATTGTGCTGGGAACTAGATGTTGGGCGGTGTTTCATGTGAAACCAGCTCCATTCTTCACATCATAGATTGGACTTATGACACCTACCCACACTGCCATCTCCCTCTTCTTCAGATGCTATGTATACACACACACACACACACACACACATACACATATATATATATACTGTATATATATGTGTGTATATATATGTATTATATATTGTGCTGTTCTATGGTTCAACTTGGCAACTTTGCACAGGTCTGAAACGCTCCGACTCTTGAGGGATTAGCCAGCTGCACAGCCCAAGGGGAGGGGCTCAGCATTCCAGTGCTGGACCTGTGTGTGTGTGTGTGTGCAGAAAGAGTGAGGGGCCCTCTGAGCTAATTGGCAGTGTGGGTGACAAAGGTGGTCTGCTTCAGAGGAGAAACCCTGGTGAGATGTTCACACAAGAGGAGGAGGAGGGGAGAGAGGGAGTTTGGGAGGTGGAGAAAGGGAGAGTGAAGGGGGCATTAGGACTTTGGGCTGGTTCCTGACGGTGTTCCCGCCCTGATGATGGAGGCTCTCTTAGGGTCATGTGTGGGCTGCAGCAGCTCATTTTGATCAAGCATGTGTGAGCTGAATTGGACAAGTGTGTGAGAGAAGCAGACTGAGCGTGTTTGAGGCGACGCTGCCGGGACCGAGCGCCTGGATGAGGATGAGCAGAGTGAAAATTGCGGACAGCGTCATGATGTCACACCTGTCACAGAGTGAGATCGACACCGGCCCCAAAGACCGTGAGTAACTGAGAAACAATACGTAAATACAAAATGCAAGAGGGAATAGACACATTTCTTTATGTTTTAATATCAGAATGAAATTGTTACACGTAAAAGAGTCTAGTTCTTACAGTTGTATTTTCTGCTACCCTGACATTCAAGCTTTGTAAAAGATTATTCTTTACAAACACAAGTAGGCTAAGCCACTGTAGATGAATAGTAACAGGTTTATTCAATCTGCACGTTGGGAGCCAAGGAACTCAAAATCTAGATGGTTATACTTTAGGCTTGTAGTGTTGAATATTCATGATGTTACTGTAATACAGATAGAATATATAAATACATCTAAAAAGTACAAGTTCATATGAATGAACAAGACTGAACAACCAATGATAATAGTTATGTTACTTTAAGGAGCTGTGTAATGATCCCCTTCTTTCTAAGTTATTTTGCCAAGGTCACTCAGTGTTATCTATGTGATTTGGGCATTTGCATATTCCAAGCTCACAGTTGTGTGTGTCATATAATGGTGAAGCAGATTCACTATTGTTGCGTTTTAGGCACTTACGCTGTAAATATGGGTCAAAGGTTACATATTGAGTGAGCATGATAAATGTTGCTATTTCTTCCTCAACACCACACTCTTTTCTTGTTACGTTGGCCCTTCCAGATAGTATGAACCCAGTGTCAGTCAAGTTCGACTGACCTGCAGTGCATTGTTTTGCACACACGAGGGACACAGGAAGCGTCTAAACCTTTCTCAGGGTGAGAAAGCACTCTGGAGCTGAGCGCACCATGTTGATCATACACCGTGTTATGTTTGAGAAATGCTGATGTGTGCAGCCTCAGGACCAGGGACAGGGTGGCTCCCTACACAAACCATTTCTACCTAAATACACCCTGTCTGGGAATGTTGACTTCACAAAAAAAGAGGGTGGTTTCACATAGATGAATATATAGACATTCACCCACAAACACTGAAACTTAAACCTGCAAGTCCAATTTTCTGTGGACGGAGAATGAAAAAAGAAAGAAAATGTTTTCACTTCTGGCAGTGGTTATTATATCAACAGGTTTCAAATTCATCACAAGTGATTCAAGTGAAACAAGACTGATCAACAGGCTGTGCTTCAGATAAATGAATCAACGTAGGCCTACATTCAAACAGTGTGTTCTTCATGCCATGATTATGACACTTCTCAGATCTGTCTGGCTCTCTTGTTATAGTTTTAATATCAAGACCTCCTGTTCTGTTTTCAGGGTCTCCCCACTGTCGTGGAATTTCAAAATCTTATTTCCCAGGCCTGGAAAGTCATGGAATTGGTAGAATTTGGTTCAAATCAATACCAGGAATTATTACTACACTGGACAAATAGGACACACCTCTTTATATTGGATTTTAGATTAGATTGGATTCTTCTTGTATTTAATATTCATATTGTATTTCAATTGGCTACATGCACAACTTCTTTACTTCCTGAAATTAGTACAGCTTCTTTATTTCCTGTCCTACACTATTGGATGAACTGATGAATCAGGTGTGCCTGATCATTGTTGTGACTGCAGCACACCTGACATTAATCACTTCATCCAATAGTGATGACAGGAAATAAAGAAGCTGTACTAATTTCAGGAAGTAGTGGAGTTGTGCATGTAGCCCATAGCTTCCATGTAATGTGATGCAGTAACTCTAAAGCCCTAAAATCCAATATAACGAGGTGTATCCTATTTGTCCAGTGCAGTAATAATTTCTAGCATTGATTCAGAGTCACCGCCTCACATGGAAATTCTATGAGTCATGGAGATGTTTTGAAATTTTATCCATGAAAATGTTCATCAAATTTGGTCATCAACGCTTTCATCACTGTCATTCCTCAACCCTTCCTTTTCAGTGTTTTGATATCCACGTGTCCTTATTGTGTCTGTGCAGTGAATGTTGTGGCCATGCTCCATCATTTCTGGGAGCAGAAGCAGGTGAGGCGGTTGAATGGATCCTCCAGTGAGTCAGATGGCTCTGTTAGGGATTCAGCCAGCCAATCAGAGAGCCTGCTCCTGTATGAGTCTGCCCCTTCCCCCGGTCCCCCGTACGTCTGCTATGTCACCCTACCTGGAGGAAGCTGCTTTGGAAACTATAAGGTATTGTCACTAACAGACAACCCCCGTCTTGGTGCATCTGCTACCTTCAAGTGCTGTCAGAAATATTGTAATTATGACATGAGCACACATGAATTGATTGATTGATTGATTGATTGCCTTTATTTACCCAGGGAAGCCTCTTGAGAGCAAGCCCTCATTTTCAAGAGTGCCCTGCTACAAAAGTACATATACAAAAAGTTTCAGACAAACAGGACAAGTGACCCTAAACAGTGGTAAACAACTGGAAAAGTCAGAATATTCTAATACCCAATCTGCCAACATGTGTTTAGAGAGGCTATGGGTATTGTGTAATTAACTGTTGGTAGCAATTAGGTATTATTATTATATATGATGTTTGGCTTTCTCTGTAAATAATTAGTATTGTTGTTTTGTATCTGCACTTTGTTTTTCCACTTTGTATTTTCCACTTTTCCAATTTTAGTTGTCAAAATTTCTGTTTTTATTAAATTAATTCAAATATTAATTCCATGCCTAATGAGCATGTTCCCCTCTTCATTCTGCTGCTGCAGCACAAAGTAACTATGTCACTAAAATAAAAACAAACAGCCACCAAAGAAATTAAATTATAAAATACTTTTTTTTATTAAAGGTCACGTTTTCTGACCAAAAGCATTTGAATGCGGGTCAAGTTATGTTACGACATTTCTCACTCCGAATTAGGAGCATGTGAAAAGGCTGTGCAACAGGAATGAACACACACACACATTTCTAAGTTTGCTTTATATTGATTTTGTTCAGCTTGGATCCCATGATATGCTTTTCAATGGGTTCATTGTGACCCGCACAGCACCCTCTAGCTAGCTCATAGCAGGCGTTTGATTGGTTATCTGTGACTGCCTCTAATGTCTTAATCTGATTGGATTTGTGATCCCATGATCAGCTCTTGTGAACTCCCTCAGAAGTGTCAAATCAAACTTAACTAACGAGCCGTAGACTCGCATGGCTCTTTCCTCTTTGCCCCCTTTCCTTTTCGCCGTCTCACCTCCATCTCTTGCCCTTCATCTCACCTTCATCTCCTCATCATCACCTCCATCTCCTGCTCCTCCTCTCACCTCCATCTCCTCCTGCTCAGGTGTGTCAGAGCCAGGCGGAGGCCCGCAGGGACGCGGCTCGTGTGGCTCTGATGAACTCCCTGGTGAACGAGCTGCCGGCTCGACGCATCAGCCCTCCGTTTATCTGTCAGAGCCTGCAGCAGGCGGCCACAGACAGCGCTGTGAGTGGCTGTGTTGTTCCTCTCAATATGAATGCTTAGAACAAACCCTGGCCCATGTTGCATTGCTGTGTGGTGTCTGTCGTGCAGGTCTCTGTGGACGATGCGTGTGACTCAAGCACCAGTATAGGAACCTACAGTCTGCTGCTCCACTCCTACAAAGGACGGACCATGATGGAGTTCCAGGTACAACATCATGCTTTGTGTCATTTTGCAAGTGCTCTTTGCCTTGTAGCTGTGCTCTGAAATCATATATGTGGTCATCATATTCTTCAAAGGATTCAGGATTTGCGAGTTGCTTAGTAACAAGGGACATAGAAGGGTCCATTCATAATTGGACCCCCAAATAATGACATTGTTATTGTGTTCCAAAAATTGACGACACTTAAAATCAAACTATTAAGCCAAAGATAAGCAAAGTATATACTTAAAATGCTCCCCAGTGGGTGGCAATTCCACTCTCCAGCTTTATAATTATAAGAAAGCTCTATATTCCTATTCATTCCCATTATTTCTCTGTCAGCACTCAGCATGTGCTGTCAGACCTCTGGCAGGGAGATGTGGTATGAAACACCTAATCATTCTACCTCTATGTAAATAAGCATAGGTCTGCAGACAGAGGGTTATTAGGAGGAGGAAATGGCTTCATTATCATTCCTGCTAAAGCAGGGCTCGTAGCGATGGAGAGGTTCCAAGACCCAACACACACACTTCCATACATACACACACACACACACACACACACACACACACACACACACACACACACACACTCAGATACACACACGTACCACATGCACGCAAGCACACTTAAATGCATGCACACACATACGCTCAAATGTCCACACACTTGCATGCACTGGTATGCAGGTGGTCACACTTAAATATTAATTGTACAGTTTCTGTGCACGTTTACACACTCGCCTACAAATATATAAAATATTAAGAGTTTCATTCCAAAATGCTATATATCCATTTTGAAACAATTTTGCTACCTGAAATTCATTAGGCAATGTTGGCAATTGAAAATTTGAAAAAAATAGAATAATAATCAGGAAATTAACTATTTATAAGAAAAGATGACTCCTAACTCCAATACTAAGCCATAATGTGCTTAACTTTCATGCCAGCTGCAGTCAAAATGAGAGAGTGGGTGTCTCATTTGGAACAAAACTATTCATACAGCATGCATCAATGCAGTAGGCGTCAGACAATTTGATAAACAAAGAGTCAGGATGGAAGAATGGCAAGTGCAAAAACATGTTCCTTTCCTGTTTCCTTCTGCCTGCAGCCCGGGGACAGCTCATCCTTGTTTTGTTTTGTTCTGTCTGTATGTGGGTGTTTTCTTTCAGTTTTAGTTTTTTTTTTTGCTCTTTTGTTTTTGTGAAGCACTTTGTAACTCCGGTATTAATAGGTGCTAAATAAACAAAGCTTCACTTACTTAGAAGTGTAGGGTAGATCGATGCACAGTTGAAAATGGAGTGATGCTGAAATGGACACGTAAACAGTTTAGCAGGTACAGCAGAGACTTCAACCCCGGACAACTAGCGTGTCACATGTTCCAGCTGTGTCTCATTAGGTCAAGCTAAGTTAATCTATAGGCTCCCTCACTGTTTAACACTAATGTCACCAGCTCAAACACACGGCAGCTGTTCACCCACATGGTGCTTTCTCAAATTGTGGGCAAAGCCTACCTGGTAAATGAAGATTTAGAATATAATTTCAAACTTATCATCCACAGTTTGGTTATGGGTTAACAAAGTATTCAGGTAATACATTATCTTTGTCAGATGTACTCACACAATGCTGAGTGTTTGGGTTCACGATCCAAATCATTACTCATGATGTTGCATAAGGCTCTCTCTCCCTCCCTCCCTCTCTCTCTCCCTCCCTCCCTCCCTCTCTCTCTCCCTCCCTCCCTCCCTCTCCCTCCCTCCCTCCCTCTCTAGGAGATGATGACAGTGTTCCAGTTGTTGCACTGGAATGGGACACTGAAGGCTCTGAGGGAAAGGCAGTGCTCTCGACAGGTACAGTTCTTATGATGGGACACATCTCACTTCATTAGATTAGGCTGATCAGACCTTGGTTAGAGCAAATGTTCATATACAATATTGCATTATAACCTAGAATCTATTGCTCTTCCTCTCAGAGTGTGATTGCCTATTACTCTAAACGAGGACTTGATGAGTACATGCGCAGCAGCATGGCTCTGGACTGGCTGGGGCGGGAGCAGAGGTCACCAGGGCGATTGGGGGAGGAGCTCCAGGTGGCGCAGAGGGAGCTGGTGTTGGCCCGACGCCGAGGCACAGAGCTCCGCTTCTACAAGGAGAAAACGGAGATCCTCAGCCTGGCACTGAGCCAGGCATATATGCGCCAAACACACAACCCCCAAGGCCGAGCACCGGGTCACACACACGAGCACGAGCAACATCCTTTACAGGACATATACAGGAGCCAGGATACACTAGGCCAGATAACACCGCCCTGCAGTCCGTCACCAACCCTCCATAAAAACACTAAGCAAACAGTCTGCCTAGCCACTGGCAAACAAAAACAACAGGCCTCCAGCAGTCCTGCACCCTGCCAACAGCAAACCCATGTGCCTTTAGCTGACCCTGAGTAGACTGAGACAGGGGGCTGAGGGCGAAAGACAGGAGGTAGAGGGTGAAAGATGAAAGGTCACTGAAAGTCCTACAGCTGCCACTGGAAATGTGATGTCTGTTATTTGGAAGAAACAACTAGACCAACCAGCTATCCAGAACAATCCAGAAGAATGCTGACCTGCTGTTTGCATGCCAAACTGATAGAGCTGGTGCCAGACGCGTGTGACTGCTGCCTCAGGCGTGTGATGGGTGGATACCACGAGAAAGGGTCGCTTGCAAATGTGACACACAGTTCTTTGAATAATGCCACAAAGCAGCTGGATAATCCATAACATGTAGTTTATACCGGTATGTATCAAATTATTGAGGAAAAGAGTATAGTATATACAGTCACTGCTTGGTCTGGTCAATTCATACTATGATTTAAGGATGAGATCCTCAGCTCTCACTCTATTCTTATTGGTTGGTGAGGTGCAGTGCATGTGAATGTTTTTAAAGGGAAATTGTACTGTTGTAAATAAAAATGCTCTTACTCACCACCTGCGTGCACTCATATTACTGACTGGCATTGGAAATGGTAACGTACTGTATCTTTCAACATTTTATTTATACCATCTTATTTATTACGTTTTTAATGACTGTATGAACTCAAATCTCAATTTATTTATGATAGAATGCAATCACTATTACAATGCAATGTAGACTGCATTCCAGATCCCCTCCTCTCCTAGAAAGAGATACTTTTTTGATCGCTGTGTAACAATGCACTACGATGCTCTGCAATTCCCTGTTTAAGTTGGCGTTTAGTTTGGCCCATGTATCCTCTTCCACAAGAGCAAACCAATAAATAGATTACTCCCTTTGTAGTGCATGAGATGACTCCTCTAACAGGTATGTCATCTTGCCTGAATGTGGGTGTCAGGAATAGGTGTTACAAGATTATGCAATAGGATCTAGAAAATAGATGTGTAGTGTTATGTAGGAATTTGTTTAGGAAGGTATTATTTTCCATTCTGTATTGTTTATTTATGCATACTCCGGTACAGTAGGTGGCGGTATACTATGCACCTTCAAAGTCAAAGATTGCAATCCGCCATTAAAGAAGAAGATAATCTATTTTGAGCTCTCTGGCTCTCCGTAGAGAGGTGGAGTCGTCACGTGATCACACGTTTTGAGAAGAGAGGAGTTCCAGGAGCAAAACAAAACAAATGACAGCTGATCTGTGGGCAGTGTTACTGCCGCATGTCAGGCGCCTGGACGCCATGAAATATAATTTTGACAATGCGACTAACAGTACGGAAATGTTATGACCTCCTGGTGAGTAAAGTAAGTGGAAGACAGACAACGCAACAAGCTAGCGTTAAGTGGTAGAGCGTTAGCTTAGCTAGCTGTGCCAAAGGTCTTCGGTTGTGTTGTTGTGTGACGAGGACGGACTCCTTCGACCTTCGTCAGTTTCGTTTTCCCAGTTTTCTTCACTGGAACATTGTGTCTGGACTGCAGTGCATGTCAGCCATTGCGTTGCGGTAGCCAGTGAGGCTCTCCAACGAGCCCCACATCATTGTTCAGCTCATAGCCATTGACAGTGTTTATCTTGACAACACAGCCAGCCAAGCTGCTTATCTACACCAGTGACTACTTTGCGTTAGTTGTTGTTTGTGTGCCTTCAGTTCATACACGCACTCGCAGTGGAAACGCGCTTAAAACGAGGGCTGTTCGTTTTCAATTGACCAGCATATTTTCCATCAGGCTTGCCTTTAGCCAACTGTATGCGAATGTGTGGTGAGAGCTGGGAGGAGGTGAGGTGAACAGACGGTAATGATGGAGGCTGTGAGACCAAAAAAGTCCAAGAGCAAGACCAGCGGGAAATCTCAGGTGATTAAACCAAGCCTTTTACAAACAATTGTACAAACAAATTAATTGTCTTAACCTGCTTTTCCCTATTCAGGGTGAGGGTGGCTCGAGCCTAGTCAGCCTACCCAAACATACATTGGGCAAAAGGGCAGGGAAACACCCAGGTCTAGAGGCCATCATCACACACAGGACTAACACAAATGACAGGAAGGACAGATGATCTCCCTCTCTCTCTGTGTCTCTCTCTCTCTCACACACACACACACATACACACACACACACACACACACACACACACACACACACACACACACACACACACACACACACACACACACACAATTTTGAGTCTCCAATCCACCTGACTTGCTTAATTGTCTTTGGGATGAGGAAGAAACTGGAGGGGGCAACCCATGAAACAAGGAGCAGAACATGCAAACTTAACACAAAAAGGCTCATGGTTGAGAAGCGTACTCAGGACCTTTTTGCTGTGAACTGACAGTGCAAACCACTGGGCGACCAATCATATTACAGTGGTAGTAATTTAGAGAAACTTGTTCACTATTATGTCAGCTTATTGGCCTCACATGTTCAATCAAAACTATGTTAGAGACAGAGTTGTTATTGAACCAAGGAAAAACAATTTAATCACAATTGTATGCTTTCAGCTGACCAGGAAGCAGAGGCAGGCAGAGGAAGACAAAAGAGCCACAGTTCCCCCATCTGTCTGTGAAGAGGCTTCCACCTCCGGCTTCACTGACATCCCCCTCAGCCTGTCCTATCAGGAGCCAGAGGAGCAGCAGCAGGACCTTGCAGAGCTGCCTGAGACCAAGGCACGGCCATCAAAGCCGCTCTCTGAGGCGCAGCAGACCTCCTTATCACAGACTTTATCAAAGGAAACCTCACAGGCTGCAGTCCATACGACTGAGCCAGAAACAGAGGATGATGGGAGAGTGGAGGCTGAGCTTGGAGCTGCACAACAGAGCGCTGAGGTGGGAAGAGAAAACCAGTCATGGACTCAACCTGATATTTCAACCCAGCTTGAGAAGCCAACTGCCCCCAGTGCCCCTGCTCTCTACCCATCGCTCCCTACACTGGAGGAGGGCCCCATGATGCAGCTCTGCGAGGAAGCTCTGAGGAATTGTAGAACAAGGGGGCCTGCAGTGTTGGCTCTCGCCGAACAGGAATCATCTCCTCTGAGTCTGCAGCCTCTGGAGTCTGTAGCTGAACTTTCAAGGAGCAGACTCTACCCAGAATTACCCCAAAAAGCTCTAGATGTTCAGGTAATCTTGTACACCATATGATTACAGGTTCGTTCAAAAGGAAACTACAATATGGGTTCATGCTATTTGAGGTCTGTCTGAGCCTGAACCATTACCTTCTGAAGAATTTGTGGAACTGGTAGTGGTAATGCACTCTCGGGGGCCTTCATTTTGGCTTTTCACACAAGTTATTACGTGATACATGTGCGAAACAAACTAACTTCACTGCATTGTCTTCTTCTGCAGGCATTCTCACTGGAGCAGCTGAGTGTCTGGGAGCCAGGTGGGGGGGTGCAAGCATGGCTAGAGGGCGTTGAAGTGTGTGCAGCCCAGTTCTGTGCTCTGGCCCGGCAGGAGAACCACGAACTGACCGAACTGCTGCAGAACTACTGGCGCTGCCGTAGACAATTGACCCAGTCACACACACAGCTACACACACAGTCTTCTGACTGCAAGAGCACACAGAACCGTCTCTGGAGCTTCAGAGATGAACAGCTTACACTGCAGGTGCGTGTGTCGGAACAGAAGCCAGAAATATAGGGTGGAGAAGTTCTGAACCTTCTGTGCTTATATCATTTTCAATATCATTTCTTCCCCACAGGGTGTGTGTGCAGACCAGTCTAAGGTGTGTGGCTACCACCGCTTCCAGCAGGCCGAGTTTAGCCAGAGTGTGCTGGCTGAGCTGAGGAGACTGTTTGAAGCTCGCACCGAACTGCTTCATCAGAAGGTGGCGCTGCATGCCTACACTGCTCTGCTGTCACGCCTGCAGGTGGAATCATACTTGTATCACCTGTTAAAACGTGAGTCTTATAAATTATAGTTGCCTTGAACTGGCAAGTTCTTACACTGTGCCACACAGGCATATCACTCATGCACATACAACTATTACACTATTACTACAGTATTATTATGATCCACTATTGTATACTATGTAGTACATCCTTCATATAAAATGATAACCTGTCATAAGGTTTTAATTCCTGCCATTTGTCTGTTTTGTGTTGTCAGATTGCTCTGGTAGCCAAACGCAGACTTGTTCTCTCCAACCCCTGAAAGAGGCCATCAGTGTTCTGTTCAGCTTCACGCGGAGAGTCCTGGATGACACACAGTTCCAGACAGACATACATCACTGGCTGGAGAGATTGGTACACACACACTCACTCACCAACGCACCCCATGCTCCACCTGTCCAGGTAGTCTGTTGTGTTTCCTCACGTGGTTCTGGTCCACTCCCCAGGTGGCAGTCCTGCTGCATATTGGAGGATCAGGCGAGCACCTGTACCTGCTGTGCCATCTTCTGTGCTGTCCTGCTGGGATGGGCAAGTGGGCTGCACCCTTCCTACAGGTGAGACACAATCCTCTATTATTCATCATTGTCAAAATGGCAGTACACAGAGATGACTGGAGTGTTTTCTTTCTATGCTTCAGCTCAAGGTTTTGGGGAACACCTGTGGAGTGCAGCACTTCATGCAAGCTCTGGCCATCCTCATGTCTCCTGTAAGGTAATTAAAGGAACCCTTTAATAACCTGAGAAGCCAGGTCATGTTTTCAGTCTCATATTTTACCCTGTTCTACCATCCTGATCTGTAACATTGGCCTCTCTGTCCTGACTCCTGCCCCAGACACCGTGCAGAGTTCCTGGGCCACATGAAGCCGTGTGAGAACCAGGGCTCAACAGCCTCTGGACCTGAGTCTGGAAACTGGACTCTAGTGGATGAGGGGGGAGAGGAGGTAAGGGAGCTTCCACACCAATCCCGGAAAAGATTCATGTGAAAAATGAGGGTGTGTTTAGAGTGAGGGGAAAATGCAGATTTATGCATGTGCTGGAACCAAAAAAGCTTTTGATCTACATGTTGTTGATGGTATGGTCTCTTGTTATTGTGTTTGCCTCCATTATGAGTTTAACTCGCATGAGAAACTTTTACACCTATGCCAAAACTAAATTTTATTCTCCAGATAAATACTGTATCTTTATTGCTTCCTACACTTGTGAAGAGGTTATGATAATAAACATCCTGCCTGTATGTCTGTCAAGTAAATGTAAAGGTTCACTGAGGGTTCGAGATGTGTAGTATCTGTTTTCTAAAAACAGGTACTTCTGCTTCTTTCTTCTGATCAGCTGAGTCACATTCAAAGCCGTTGTAAAAGGCCTGATAAATGGCACATCTATGATTGCATAACAGTTCATTTAAATATCAAAGTGCCACTAACCATAAACCACCTCTCCTCCCAGTACTTATGTGTTGCTTAGGAACCACTTTGTTTTCGTTATGTTCATGAAGTGCACTATTACTTGGCAGAAGAATTAAGATTGAACTATCATTGCTATTTAATTATTATTGATCGAAAATAAAAGATTTAAAGAAAACATTTGCAGTATTTTTTTTTAATCTAATGGTGCGTTTCAGCTGTTTTATAAAAGCAATTCTAAACTCAGCACAGCCTCTGGGAGGGTTATTTTCGTTTATTAACGTTTGTGGTGATTTAAGGGCTGTCTACGTCTACAATTACTTTCTCTGTGTTTAGGATGAGGACCCGGACAGCAGCTGGCTGCTGTTGTGTGAGGAGGACCTGATATCCCTCCTGACCCAGTTCCCCTTCCAGCAGCTCTATTCACACATGCTAGGGATGAGCAAGCAAGGTGAGTTCTGCCTGCCTGCCTGTATGTATGTCCGTCCGTCCGTCCGTCCATCGCATCTCTGTGTCAACTGACAGGTGCTCTTATTGCAGGTGTGTATGAGCCCCAGGCCTGCTCCAGTCAGAAGATGATGTGTGTGTTCGCTTTTGCCTCATCTCTCATCGAAATTCTAGCTGTTGGCCTACAAACCTACAACAGTGCCCGATACAGACAGCTAGTGAAACGAATAGGACACAGTATACGGTCAGTGCGCCACCAGATCAGGGCACACAAGCTGCTGGCACTTCTTGGTCCAAATATCAGTGTTAGTCTCAATACATGCATGACATTGATGACTTTCTGTGTCCTCTCTCTCCTCCCTCAGAATGACAGTGTGTTACGTCAGTGACCACTGGGCCCAGTATGCGAGTGTGACTGGTTCTAGTGGACCCAGCTCTCAAACACACTCCCTGTCTCTGGACAAGCTGCAGCTGGAATATGATCATCTCTTCCTCAGAGCCGTCCTACACGTCCTCAGGAACAAGAGGTCAGCTCTCGTCTGAGTTTGTGTCTGTTCTGGACATTAGTTACACTACCTTTCCCAGCCAAAGTACCTCAAACACATTTTTCACATTAATGTTGTGTGGTCTCGCCTCCCAGGTTGGGCATCTGGTTGTTCATGTCTGAGATGCCTTATGGGACTCTGTCCAGCTCCATGCTGTGGAGGGTCCTTTATGTGATGCAGTGTGCTGAGACAGCAGGACTGGAAACACTCTGCACTACACATAACACACACACCTGCCTGCAGGCTCTCAGAGGTATATATACACACACACACACACACCCTCCTTAAAATATTACAGGTCACAAACAATTTTGTTTTACTCTGATCTCGACCCTCAGTTATGCCATTGGCACTAAAAGCTGAAGATAGATGTAACACAATGCTGTATAAGAGCTTTTTAAGCTACTTTAAATATAGCTTTAAATACAACCAAGAAAGTTTAGAATCAGTTTAAACTCCATATACACAATCTCCAGTTGACTTTGCCCCTACTGCATTGTCATTTTAATAGCAGGTAATTTGAATAACTGTCATTCTTCTGGGAGTGATGTTGCCATTCTCCACCATGATATTCCACCACTGTGTTTGTTCCAGATCCGGAGCATCAGAAGAGGTTTGAGCGCTGGCTGTGTGAAGTGAACAGCTCTGACGGCATCTCTCTCCTCACCGCACTAGCACACATGGCCATGCCCACTCAGCACTCGGACCCCGCCTTCATCACCACCATAACTCTGCTCATCTACCAGGTATGAGAAAGTAGGAGGCAGAGCGAAATTCCAGAAGGGCTACATTAGCCAGTAGGACGCCATGCTGCACTCTATTGGTTTTGGACCAATCAGTGTCCGAGGAAGGAGGAGGCGGTCCCGAATCTTAGTGGTTGAAGTTAGCCGGTGATAGACAGATGGTTCATCCAATCACCTGCCAAGTATTTTTTTAATTGCCTGCCCTTTTTAACCGGTTCCCAAGATCGAGTTCCAAGATGGTTGGAGGATGCACTTCTTCTTCTTTACCATCTTCTTTCTTTCTATTGACTAATTCTGACTAATGACTCATTCTTCTCCCAGGTGTCCTACGTCAGCGTGTCGACCAGAGAAACCTACTCTAAGGTGGGACGGGAGTTGCTGGCTGCCATAGCAACAGTCCATCCATACGTCATCTCTGTGCTGCTGGAGAGACTGAGAGAGACGATACAGACAGTGGGCATGGTGGGTCTACTGACATTCTGTTATGGTTTCAACAGCAAGTAGTTGATGTGGATGATTCTGGGAGAAGTCATTGAGTTTTTGTGTTTGTATGGGTGTGTCACGTGTGTCTGTATGTTTCAGGTGGCACTGTACCTGTGTAAAGAGCTGCCTCTGTGCCTGTGGCGGCCGAGGCAAGAAGAGGTGTGTGTGATTGGAGCCTGGCTGCTTCAGCATCCTCTGTCTGCTGTGGAGAACCGGCTGGCCTGCGTTATACTGGAAGGACTGAACTGGGGTTACACACAGGTAGTCATGGATGGATTGTGTGTAAAGTGTGTGTGTGTGTTTATAAGATGTTCCAGTTGATCAAAATGATGTTTTCAGGTGTGTGAGCGCAGTTGTTTGTTTTTAGTGAATAAAACACATTTTGAGAACAATGTTGCTGACGCTTTGTCTAGCTCCTGTGAAGAGGGTTTGGATGTGTGTAAAAACCTCTTTGGTTGTGACTGAGCCTGTCTCTCCCTGCAGGATGGCTGCTTAGCCCTGCACTCATCTCTCCACAGTGAGGTGGCTCTGCTGGTGGCCGAGGCCTATCAGAAGTACCTCACTGACAAACCCTACAGTGGCCTCATATCAGAGGGCATCAAACAGGTATAGTGTGCTTCTGTCGTCTTCGGTCACCTGTTCAATGTGACGCTCTGTATCTGATAATACTTCGTCTTTTTTGCCCTGTCTCTCCCTCCTTCTCAGGTGTCCTACCTTGCCAGTGTCCTTCGTTTGGGCCTTTCTCCCGAAGCATCCTTTAGCCAATGGGCATGGCAGCTGTTGCTAAGGCTGAAGCTCCATGGCAATGCGCAGAACCCTAAAGGAGCGTGGTCCGCCCCTGGGCTGGCATCCCACCCACCTGCAGAGCTCACACACACTCCCAGCATGCACTCTGTTCTCCGGGCTGTGAAGGCAGGCATCCCTATTGGATGCTATCTGTCCATTGCTATGACTACAGTGGGACACAGGTTTGTATGCACACATACCCACACACAAACCTATACAGTATGACTTGTGATTTCCCTATATAATTTGAATTAACTTTAATTCAGCTGCTATGGATTGTTCTCTGTCTGTGCTCTTCTAGTCTGGAGCAGTTTTGTACTGAGGGAGTTGGCTTGTTGAAGGGTCTGATTCAGTCTCGCCACCTGAGAGCTGCTGTGCATCTATTGGACAACATTCTGCCCCCAACCTACACACTCAGCTTCTACCTGCTCAATAATGCTCAGTAAGTTAAAAAATAAAATAAAAATCCTGCAATGGGGCCGAACAAGATCCATATTTAATACTGTATAGCAGGTTTTGCATTTATGTAATCTGCCCGTCTCTTCCTGCTAGGTTCGTGAGTTGTATCCAGTTGTTCTTGCAGTGTGACAGTGTGTGTCCTCAAGGCGTCACACAGCAGGTCACCCACAGGGTGGCGCCACTCCTCACAGGAGCCATCTATGGAGACAACGTCCGATTGCTAAACAGTGTCATACAGGTATCCAAAACAGCTTTCATTATTAAAGGAGAATTTCGTTTTTTTTTTACCTGGACCCATCTCCTGGCATTAATTATGATTTGGCCACTCACCAGGCAATCTCCGCGGCGATTCTGGCCGTCCTAGCGTTGTTTTGACATCAATAGCGTCCAAGTCAGTTGTAAAATGGAGCTGACTTGGGGCCAAGTGTGAGCCTGTCTTTCCTGCATCTAAATAGCTATTTTTATTCCCGTTTTCGCCAAATATCGTCATAATCTGATCCCTCAAGAACCACCACAGTGATATTTCGCCAAAGGCTGTTTCCTGGAGTCACACAGGGATCAAATTACCTCAAACGTGATCTCGGTCACCAAGTCTCGTGAAGTCCCGCGATACTTTCCTGCCGACTGGCCAAGTACAGGAGGACGCTTTGCGGTGGTGGTTTTAGCGCAACCTATGTGGGGTTTGGCGTAACCTATGTGGGATTCGAAATAACGAAGGTTATGCCAAACCCCACATAGGTTGCGCTAAAACCACCACCGCAAAGCGTCCTCCTGTACTTGACCAGTCGGCAGGAAAGTATCGCGGGACTTCACGAGACTTGGTGACCGAGATCACGTTTGAGGTAATTTGATCCCTGTGTGACTCCAGGAAACAGCCTTTGGCGAAATATCACTGTGTTGGTTCTTGAGGGATCAGATTATGACGATATTTGGCGAAAACGGGAATAAAAATAGCTATTTAGATGCAGGAAAGACAGGCTCACACTTGGCCCCAAGTCAGCTCCATTTTACAACTGACTTGGACGCTATTGATGTCAAAACAACGCTAGGACGGCCAGAAACGCCGCGGAGATCGCCTGGTGAGTGGCCAAATCATAATTAATGCCAGGAGATGGGTCCAGGTTAAAAAAAACCGAAATTCTCCTTTAAGACACACCATAATCCCCCAGCCAACAAAAGACAGCATTCACACCCAGTGTTCTTACATAAGTTTGAAAGAGATGGAGAAGTGTGTAAAATGATTTATATAGTGACTGAAAGTCTTAGAAAAGTATGGAATAAAAATGTGCAGCCTGGAAATTCACCACCAGACTATAAATGGCTTGCCTATGAAAGTCTTTCTGTGTGTACCTGCCTGTAGGTGGCAGCAATATTATTAGCCTGTAGTCTAATTTGTAGAATAATATCTGAAATGTTAAAAAAACAAGATTTGTTTTCCCGTCTAAACAATGATCTATGTTTTGAACTTGAAAACGGGGTCCTTTCCTGTCAGTTTGATACTGATTAATATAATCTATACTATGAATTTAAAAAGATTGGTCAACTTCTATTTAAAGTGTAACTTACTCCCAAAACACTTTTTTCAGCTTTTAACCAATATATATGACTTTGGGGGTGGTGTGTGAAGAATTCTGGTCAAAAGTTCCACATTTGAGACCAAACTGTTACCATTGTACCATTTGTATCATTTTCAGCAGCATAAGTTCCCTCTATGGGTTTAAACCTGCCTTTTTTGTGCCCTCAAATGAATGGAAGATTTGGTACATCGTGACGTCACGGTCACGGTGGGTTTAGCACGCGCCCCACTCGTGAAAAATTGTTTTTTCCCCCCATGTGATTACTGTAGTTCACGCGGCGCGAGCCCTTTAAGAGCAATGCATCCATGGGTAATGCCTACTGTGGCTAATATTAGCCGCTAGTTAGTTATGTTACATGGCAGTAAAACGCCACTGAATGACCAAATTGATAGAACTTTTAACCATTTCGAGTAACACTGTTTCCATACGGATCACCAGTGTTAGTTTGTTGTTTATAACGTGGCTATATTCATAACGTTTTCTATTATATCTATCTCGGATACACTGAGAATACTGGGAGGCGGGTCATAGCGTCTCTGTCGATGATTTGATTTGACAGTTCTGGGCGTTGGCGTTGGCCAATCCTGGCGTGTTCCACCCCCAAATCGATTGTGTTCTGTGTTCTGGCGCAAAGCGAGTGGGTTTCAGGACGAAACAGTCTCGAGCCGTTATCGTTATCTTTAGAGCAATATTCCTGGAATGCAAGTTTAACTAAACAGTTACATGTCCTCTGCATTCTACATCAAATGAAGACATTACGGGTTGTTTTATTTTGTATGTTACATACTTATTGGCCAAGATATGTTAGTTTATGGGGGAGGAATTCTGCCAGCTAAAGAAGGAAGTATAGGCGGCCATCTTGCCTGCAGAGTTTTCAAGTCAAGTAGAATACCGTTTTTCAAGAAATCTGGGGGGGTCAGTCCCCCTTTAAACAAATTAAAAGTTGGATAAACCGATCATAGGTTGATAATACCACATCGTTTCATAAGCTAAGAGGACATCTTTGAATCTGTGTGTTTCTCCTACAGAGCCACGTGGTGGAGAGTTCACAGCCTGGCCGTGTCGGCGCTGCAGCGGTGCTGGAGTTCTGGGTGGGGATTCTGACCCAGCAGAACCTGTGGTACAGGGACAAAACTGTCCTGTTCCTCATGGATCAGATCTGCTGTGCCGCATTCACACACCACCAGGAGGAGTGTGTGCAGAAATTACTGTACCAACAGCATAAGGTATTTTACTCCGTTATGTTGGAGGTTTGCATAAGATTGCGGGACTCTGTGACTGACGCCCATGCCACAATCACCTTTAATTCATATCCCTATGTGCTGAGTATTATGCAGGCGTCCCTTAGTTCAAATGTATTGAGATTAAACTGGTCTGCTGTGGTTTTGATCATATTCTTACAAGGTAAATTATACGTACTGTAGCAAGTTTGATTCATGTGTTCATCATGAAAACTACACTGAGAGCTAGTAAAAACAGGATTAAACAACATTATAGTAGTTTTTACATGCCTTATCAGTGCATAAGTAGAATAAGTCCAATACATACAGTACATCTGCAAAAAATAGTGCGCCAGTAATGAATTATTTCGGAGAGCAACACATTGGGTGTGAAAGCAGCAGGATATCAAAGCTGCTGAAAATGGACCTGTTATAGATTTTTAAGATGATGATGATGATACAGTTAACACAGTCAGTTGTACTGTCTGTTCTGATAGCAATAGGTTACATGTGGCACAAAGAAAGTAGTGTATCTTGATCCTTGTCTATTTGATAGCCAAGTGTTTGTAATAATTGTTGATAACATTTGCAAAGTATTAAAGGAGTTTGTAACAATATTACACTATCCAGTCATGTTCTAATTGTGCAGCAAGGGGTGAGGAATGAGTGTGCTAATGGGTTAAGAGCCTCTGGGTGAGTTTGGGACAAGGTCCTGGTAGCAGGCGGGAGTGACAGGCAAACCTGCAGGAGAACAAAGAAGCAGCAGGAGGGGCGGGGCATGATGAATAAATAAGGTCATACATCATCACATACTCACACACACACACACACACACACACACACACACACACACACACACACACACACACACACAATATGAACATGCACACACACACACACACACACACACACACACACAGTGGCACCTGTGGTAGTTGTGACGTTTTCTGTTTCTATACCTCATGCAGAATGCCTTGGGTTACCATGGAGATCGGGGTTTGCTCTCCTCTCTGGTTGGCTGGATAGCTGGAAATGCCACACCCTCCTTCATAGAGGGCCAATCCCTGAGTGCAGAGGTGAGGGTCCGCAAAGCACCAACAGTATGTGCACATACTCTTGATTGTATCCAGGAAGCTTTGAGTCGTGACAAGCCTGGGGCTGTCTGTGTTGGTAGGTGTGGTTCGCCTGGCTCGTGCTGAATATGGAGGGCATGTTCGAGGAAGATTCTCAACTCAGACGCTGTGTTGAACAAGAGCTGCTGTCAGAGGCCAGCCTCTCCCCAGACCACGCCTTAAAGGTACACAGAGGGGGAAATGTGGGAGCCTGGGAGGGCAGGCCCCACTTGCTCGGATCACGCCCTTTTTTTAACTCTACCTTTATTTTGTAGTTTGTCAACTACATACCTGTAAAGTGTCAACTACATACCTGTAAAGTGTCAACTACATACCTGTAAAAAGTGTCAACTACATACCTGTAAAGTGTCAACTACTTGACGCTCTCACGTTCGCAAAATCTGTCCACATAACATGACATCAGATAATTATGCAGACTAGACGTACTGTATGGTGTTTTGACTAAACACAATCACAGTCCAGTGCATAACTACATAGAAGATGTTAACATTAACTGTGTGTGTGTGTGTGTGTGTGTACGTGTGTACGTGTGTGTGTGTACGTGTGAGCCAGAAGGCGCAGCAGCGGCTGAAGTTGCCGGTAGCTCCATCTCTGCAGCGGCTGCAGGTGTACCGCTGGGCATGTCAGGCCTTAGCCACGCCTCCTGACCATCCCATCCTGCCCCTGGTCTGGCAGAAGTTCCTACAGCTCTACCTTAGACAGCCTGGACCTGAGTATGGGTAAGACACACACATACTGCTATCCCCAACAAGGGAACAGGCAGAATCCATCCTGTAATAATGCCAACACAATCATGTCATCTGTCTCTCCCCCACACTCAAATTTTACGCATGCAATAACATAGTCTCATGGGTCTGGTGTTGAGACTATCTATAACCTGGGACGGCATTAGCTCGGGAGGTAGAGCAGGTCGGCCAATGACTCAAGGGTTGGCGGTTCGAATCGCCTCGTATGAATGGGTGTGAATGTCTATGAATGTTGGTGGTGGTCGGAGGGGCCGTAGGCGCGAAATGGCTGCCACGCTTCCGTCAGTCTTCCCTAGGGCAGCTGTGGCTACATCACCCGTAGCTTACCACCACTGGTACGAATGGTGTGAATGAATAATGATTCCTGTGAAGCGCTTTGGGTGTCTAGAAAAGCGCTATATAAAATCCAATCATTATTATTATTATTATTATTATTAACCTGGAACCCAAACCACTGTTTGTTTGTGTGTGATGTCCTCCAGGCTGGTTGCTAGTGGATGTATCGGCCGGAGGTTCTTCCAGTCTTCTTCTCAGGCGTCTTTATTCAGAGACCTGAGACAGAGACTACAGGAGGTGTCAGACTTCCACCATGCTGCCAGCCAGGCTCTCAGGGTTCCTCCGCCACACACCCCCTCATCAGACACCTCCAGCCAGGGGGAGGAGAGCCATGAAACCCCCCAGCCTGCTTACCTCACCTCTCCTCAGCTCCACACAGAGCTTGTCAGGTAGGACAATGACGTTTGGTCCGTCCACGTTATTTCCTTCCTGTTGTTTAGCCACTTGTAGCAGCCATTAGTATACTGGCTCTTAGATCTCAGCTGATTGGTTGTCTACAGGTTGTTTGGTGTATTCGCCGTGTGGTTGGATGATGAGACTCTGCAGAAGCAGGAAGTGTACTTGCCCTCACTTCCTCAGCAGTACGACCCACACAGACTGGCTCAGGTCATGCAGCGGCAGCAGGTGTGTCTCTTGCCATGCGCTGGTGTGTGTGGGTGTATAACGTGTGTGTGTGTGTTTGCGTGCGCTCGGGCGTGGGTGTATAACATGAGTATTTGTCTTTGTGTGTGGCTAAATACAATCTCTCTCTGGTACCCCTCACAATATGAACCATATGAACCATACTACTCACCAAAATAGTTTTTATTTTGGAAATTGGTTGGCAATGTTACAATTGAACTTGTGTTGTGTTGAAGGAGCTGTGGTTGGAGTATGTGGACCAGGAGCGTGTGCAGTATGATGAGAGGGAGGTTCTGTCTCTGTGGGAGAAGGTGCAGAGTGAGCCGGCCTTCCTCCAGACCAAAGATCCCGGCTTTGCCGACGACACCAGCCTCAACACAGGTACTGTAGATACTAGATAAACAAAATTACTTCTCAAGATCCAGAAGATTTTCTGTTTTAGCAGAGGTAGTGGTAAATGTAAAGGTGGAAACATTATCAACTCCAACTAGTGATCACTACAAGATGAATAGCCACCAATACAAACACTCTATAATTATATGTATAATAAATGTATGCTTAAAACTATTTTTCAAATAGTTTTCCATTTTTGTTAGTTGTTAAAGACATGAAGCCTCCATTATGCTAACAGTATTAAATAGTATACTGTAGATACAATTATAGGAATTTATATCATAAAGATTTTATTTGGTGTAATTATTTTTTTATTGACAATCAGCATCAAATAAACATGACCAAAAAATGTATTTCACATACTGTATGTATCATACCATTGTACATTATGTATTTGGGTTTTTCGCGTATCTCACTTTTTCAGAAAAACATACAGAAAAATAAAATAAAAAAACAAACAAATAAAACAAAAGAACACTGACATCTAGGGAGTGATCTTTTCCTTACAATATAAACATCAATCTATCAAACTAAAATCAGGCCTATGGGGCGTTACATAGTCAACCCATTTTTCCCATCGTGAGGCAAACTGTTCCATCCTACAATTAACAAAGGCAGTTATTTTCTGAATATTGTAAATGTGCATTGTAAAGGCAGTTAGTTTCTGCATATTGTAAATGTGCATTGTAAAGGCAGTTAGTTTCTGCATATTGTAAATGTGCATTGTAAAGGCAGTTACTTTCTGCATATTGTAAATGTGCATTGTAAAGGCAGTTACTTTCTGCATATTGTAAATGTGCATTGTAAAGGCAGTTACTTTCTGCATATTGTAAATGTGCATTGTAAAGGCAGTTACTTTCTGCATATTGTAAATGTGCATTGTAAAGGCAGTTACTTTCTGCATATTGTAAATGTCTGTAATGTTCAATTACGTCATTAAGTCATTCAAGGTTGGGCTCTCCTACAGCAACCATTTCCTGGTAAGAGCCTTTTTACCAGCCACTAGCATTACATTCAACAAATATTTATCATCTTTCTTGGGGTATACATACAGTATATCCAAAATAAATGGTCTTACTAATGGAATTTCTTCTTTGACAACGAGGCAATGCTAGAAAACATGATGATGTGCATTATGATTTACACATTTTCTCCAACAAACGAGGGCTATCATCATAATGTGATTTTTGAGAGGGTATAATAAAATACTTAAAGTCGAGGTGAACCGGTTCGTCACATGCATCTGAGTCCGTTTCAGACTGAAAACAAATTGAGAGGCGGACCATATACGTGTTGATGATTTGATTTGACAATTCTGAGGACTGGCTTTGGCATTGGCCAATCCTGGCGTGTTCCACCCCCAAATCCGGGTGGGATTCAGCGTGTTGTTGTCCTACGCGAGTGGGATCCGCGGAGTACCAGGCAGCCACCGGCTTCGTGCGGAGCGAGCGGTCAATCCGATGCATGGGTGCTCCCCGCCCGCCTGGAGTCAGGCTCGGAGGCGCGCGTCATTATCGTTATAAATGTAAATAATATTCCTGGAATGCGTGTTTTAACGAGCCAGTTACATTTCTTTGCATTCTTAGAAATTACCGTTTGATTTAGTTTGCATAATTGCTCAAGTTAGTAGTTAGTTTATGGGCTAGAAACTGCCAGATGACAGGCACTAGGTGCCATTTTCCCCTTCATTTGGAAGAGAAAATGAAGTGAAATGAAGATTTGATTGACAGCTGCATGTCGTGATATGATTGGTTGAAATGGGGTAGAAATTTGATCGTACTAGGTGACGTCAGCAAACTGTAAATTACTGTTATCAATGAAATCTTGAAACTTTTGATGTGAAAAAGTGTGAAAAACTAAAGAAATTAGATTTTTGTGATTTGTTTTGCATACATTATTAAATAGGTGCACTGCATACCCAGGTATTTGAACTAAAAGAAAAGAAAAGTAATTTTTGGGTTCAGCTCGACTTTAATATAATTTCCAGCCGAACTCCCTCCGGTTTTGTGAACTGGTACATTTCCATTGATCCCTCCGTATATTGTTGTCTATTCTTCCTCGAGGACGATAGAGATTTGAACATGGGTAGGAGGAGGATTCATTCTATTTGACCAATAAAAAGGTGGCTCAGTTGAGTTGAAGAAGGTTTGCCCTAATTGTTAGCATGAGTGTCTGTGTGTGCAGCCAAGGAGCGAATCCTGTCCAACCTGCAGAAGCACCCGCTTCCCCGCCCAGCACCAGAGTGGCAGCAGCAGAGAGCCCCGGTGGCCGCGGTCCCCGACGCCTCCCTCACCGACACGAAAGCTGCTGCTGAGCTGCTGCAGCACGACCTGAGCATCCTGCAGGAGCAGGCTAGGTACACACACACACACACACACACACACACACACACACACACACACACACATTATAAACACTTTCACAGATGGCAGGCAGTATGACATAATATGCATATGCGGCACAGTGCCTCAGTCGGACTCGTTAGCACTGTCGCCTCACAGCAAGAAGGTTGTGGGTTCGACTCTCCACCCTGGTCCTTTCTGTGTGGACTTTGCATGTTCCCCCCGTGTTTCTGTGGGTTTCCTCCGGGTGCTCTGGTTTCCTCCCACAGGCTAAAGATATGCTGTGTTTGTGTAGTAGCCTATCACAATGTATATAATCTAGTAAAATGTGTACTATGTATAATGTATGTGTGTAACCTATGTTGTGTGTAGCTGTATGAAGTATATGTCTGTGATGATGCTATGTAAAGCCCTTTGAGACATGCTTGTGTGGTAACGGGCTATAAACATAACTGAACTGAACAAAAATACACACATGATATGATATGATATATTGCTTTATTGTCAGCACTGCTGAAATTTGTCTTGCGACCCAGCAGCCATTGTATGCAAAAACAAAGGGTGTGTGTGCACTGCACACACACCTATACACTGATTGTGAAATTCTTTGGTTGATTTTGGGCGTCAGGATTGCAGTGGCACGGGAAGCCCAGCAGGTGGCGATGGAGCAGGAGCTGCTGGAGAGCCTTCCTCTACTGTATAAGAACCGACCAGAGCAAGTCACCATGGCACTGGAGTGTAAAGGGAAAGGAGGGCAGCCATGCCAGGGACCTGCAAACATCACTGTCACAGTAAGACCACTTGCACAGCATGCCAGCCACCTTTAGAGGTTCCCCTGGAATTTCCTCGTCATGATTTGTTAATATGTGTGTGTGTGTGTGTGTGTGTGTGTGTGTTTGTGTGTGTGTGTGTGTGTGTGTGTGTGTGTGTGTGTGTGTGTGTGTGTGTGTGTGTGGTGTGTGTGTGGCTGTGTACAGTGTGAGTGTGTCCAGAAACAGGAGGCGGTGCAGACTCAGATAATGTCACTGCGCAGCGACATCAAGAAGCTCCAAGCCGATGCTATGGCTCCGCCCCCTCAAAGCCTGGCTCAGGCTGCAGTGCATACTGAGAACTTTATCACGTCAGTATACACGCATCTCGCCACCCACAAAGAACATACTTTATCTATATCACAGTTAACATAACGTCGCTGTCGCGCCAGGACCTCGAATCTCCAAAACAGCAACTTTTCAGGAAGTTGCTGCTCAGGAAAAACCTGTTTGCTCTTAAAATACTGAACCAAACGTCGTCAAAGTTGGCACATGTCTTAATTATAGTTAGTTTCCCGCTGAATGTGTCATTACTTTATTACCTAATATCTTACCTGGATAAGCTCAAATGATGTTGTTTATATTATCAGTCTGACTTGGAAGCACTCTCTCCCGGCCAGTCAGGCGCTGATGGCCGCCTCGCCTCTGGTATGCTCATGCACGAGCCCCAAGCTCCGAGCCGCGGGGGCGCGCGCAGGAGCAGCAGCAGTGCTCTGAGCCTCTCATGGCCGAGGCGGGGGCTTTGGCATGGGGTGAGAACAGTCTGACGTAACGTAGCGTTAACGTTACTTTATTCTCGACAGAAACCACTCCGATTTGCATGTTAAAACAAGTTTGCAAACATTTTATTGATCTATTAACATCAGAGGAAGCCAGGATTAGTCAAAACGATATCAGAATTACACAGCACGTCTGCCGTGTGACTTTTCTGGGTTTACTGTTCTGCGTGGGGGGGTACAGACAGAGGTAGGGGATGAATTTCGAGGTTTGACTGACAGATTGAGGGCGAATGGCATTACGAGATTTACTCACAAGCTCGTTTGAATGCTTTTCCATTGGTTGCATTTGGTAAAACCACACAGAGACGTGAAGGGTGACCAATGGCATTGATTCATGACAAAAAATAAAAATCTGAAAAAATGGATATTCGAGGTCCTGGCGCGACAGCGATGATGAGTACAAACTCATGCAGGAGGAAATACAGTACACTGTTAAAAGTTCTCATAATGTGACTCATATCTGCTTCTATGTGTTAAGGGCTCTGGTGAATATGTACAAGGCCCAGAAGACCCCAGCAGTGCAGAATGTGGGTGTGTCTGCCTTCTACCAGCTGGTGTCCTTTGTGTGTGAGGACACACTCCGGCATCCTCCAACACGCCAGTACTTCTCCTCCTGTGTGGAGATACTGGGACAGGTACACAAAAACACACGCACACACACACACACACACACACACACACACACACACACACACACACACATAACTACAACCAGACATGATTTGTATTAAGCATCCGTTGTCACTGTACCTGCTCCAGGGTGCCACCTAGAGCCTGACCCTGCACCCCAACCAGAGAGTGACAGGATTTCCCCATTTTGGCCATAATGAAGAATATCACAATATCACAAATCAAAAACATGTGGCCCCACTTGCTTAGTATGAAATCCTGCCACATATTTGTCTCCACTGTCTCCCTTGCTATTTGTGTAATATCTGAGTAAAGAACAAAAATAGGAAGTCTGAGAGGACCACCCACTCTGTCTTTCTGCCTTTTTTTTTAATCAGTGAATTATATTAGACTAATGAATGAAATGACTCATGAGTTGTATTGTGTGTAGGTGTTTATCCAAGGCACTGCAGCAGAGTGTGGCCGTGTGCTGAAGACCATCCTGGACCAGAGACGTCTCTGCCCCCTCATTTCCCCCTTCTTCACCCCCAATGCTGCACCCAACCAGCTGGTGTCCCTCTACCAGGATGTGGTGACATCGCTGTACCCTGACAGTGCTGATGTCATTTTCATGCTGCTCACCAAGGTGAGCCACAAGCAAACTCTTATACAAATATCATACAATAGCACTAGCATGATGAGCAGTCCAGTGAGCCCCTCTGCTCCTCTGTCTCCCGCTCTAGTTTGATTTGTCCCAGTGGCTGAGTGAAGCCCATCCACTGTTTAGTGAGAGAAGCCATCTGTTGGAGCTGGTCCATGGAGCTCTCTGTGTCTGCGGCCGAGACCCCGAGCCTGACCTCCTCACGCCCTTTCACCTTTTCACCAAACACTGGACCTGGCTATTACGCCACCATTTTCCCGACCACTACAGTGACTGCTTGCGTCTGCTTATGAACAGTAAGTGTGTGTGTGT
The DNA here is from genome assembly GCF_964638095.1 of Poromitra crassiceps. Lineage (NCBI taxonomy): Eukaryota > Metazoa > Chordata > Actinopteri > Beryciformes > Melamphaidae > Poromitra > Poromitra crassiceps. The sequence continues at coordinate 21,813,821 of NC_139631.1, read as the reverse complement.
GTGTGTGTGTGTGTGTGTGTGTGTGTGTGAGTGACTGTGTGTGTGTGTGTGTGTGTGTGTGTGTGTGTGTGTGTGTGTGTGTGTGTGTGTGTGTGTGTGTGTGTGTGTGTGTGTGTGTGTGGATGCCTGTTAAGTGTTTTAAGAAAGAACTTGTGTTGAGTGTAGTGGGCATAGTCTAGCTCAGTAGGTCGACCACGGCGTTAACATGCCAAAGTAAGGACATAATTCCCAATGGGGCCACAAATGCTAAACATATGCACTCATGGTACTGTAAAGCTCCATATGTTTAAGTCATTGAATGTCTTTGCTAATAATATTGGATTTGGGTGTTTAACCTCGCCAGGCTCCTCAGACCAGTTACTGAGTCCAGAGTGCTGGAAGGTGACTCTGCGAGTGCTGGGCTGCCTCCCTCCAACCCGCAGCACCAAGAGCAGAAGTGAAGCGTTCAGCACCACGGACAGCTCTGGCCACGTCGTCGCACCCCCAGCCTCTCCATACAGGTCCCCCATCAGCCTCTCTCCGCAGCAGGTAACATAGGTCAGAGTTCATGGAGTTAGCTAACTTATAAACCTAAACTCCACAGTAATTGTCTCGCATTAGTAATAATTATAATACTGTGATTCAATACATGCAAGTTGCTCGCATTATGGGGTTCTTTAGATGATATCACGCTTATTCATCATTATTCTAACCATGCCCTGTCTTCTTATTGGTTGCTAACAGGTGGACGAGACAGTGGATTGGCTGAGTGATTACTTCCTGCGGAGTCGCCTCAATAAGGCAGATATCCGCAGCTTCGGCCTCTACTCTGCCTGGACACCCTACATCAGTGACGTCGTTTCTTTCTGGGGCCATTTGATCGGTTGTCTAATCAACGTGCAGCTCAGCAACTGTGCCAGAGAGCCGGTGGGCAGCAGCAAAGTACTGAAAGGTAAATGTCGTGTCATTCGTGAGGATATCTTGGGGTTAGTGAGACTTGGGATCAGGCATAGAATTCAGCCAAGTGTTTCTTATCTGTTGTTATGAAAGTATCATGTCCCCAACCCGCTCACAGCCCTGCAGGACCTGCACAGCAAGATTGTGAAGTTGTTTAAGCCTTGGGTCCTACCCCTGGACACTGATGATGTCAGGTAGGCATGGCTCATCTTCTGTTTTCTCTTATTGCTTTTAGAGGGACATGTAGTCAGAGAGAGACCATGTGGTCTGGTTGAAAGATGTGACAAAGATAGAACTTGTCCACTTGTCAATATTAAAACACTATCAGAGCATACAGGTATATCATACAAAAAGTCCTATATTTTCTCATTTATTCTTGCTTAGCTTGGCAGTTAGAAAGTGGATGTATCTGTTGTTGTTGTTGTTGTTGTTGTTGTTGTTGTTGTTGTTGTTGTTGTTGTCGTCGTCGTTTGTATCACTTTACTGATCCCACTGTGGGAAATCCCCTGAAACACAAGTTACTGTATGCATTACACAGACTCAAGTACAAATAGAAAGCAGCCTTGTCACATTAAAGTCCCTCATGTGGCCACTAAAGTTTTCTCCTGATCTATACAGAGTAAGGGAGATTGAGTGCTGTTCAGAGTAAAGAAAGAGCAAAAGAAGAGTGTAAAGCTAATGTCAATATCAATGTCACTTTCCCTCAGTAACCCCAGGTGTTATCCCTGGCTGGAGACGGATGCAAGCGCTGCAGGCTGTCTGGTCAGCCTGTACACTCAACTCACTGACACACTGCACCACAAATTCAAAGGTGGGTTCCATCACTTAGTTATGACTGAGTAAAGAGCTTATACAACCCAAGCCTATAGCTAACCTAGTTCACGTGCAAATGAGTGTTAAGGTGTTTCCACTCTTTGCTGTGTGTGTGTGTGCGTGTGCGTGTGTGTGTACGCATGTTGCAGAACGTCTGCTCCCTGGCCAGCGAGGGGCCCTGTGGCTGTGTATGATGCAATACTGTGAGAGCTGCACCTCTCCCCGTACGCCCGAGTACCTGCTCTACGTGTACCACTTACACCTCCGCAGCCTGCCCTGGAGAAGCCTGCACCCAGACACTCAGCTCATGCAGCAGCTTTTCAACGTAAGACACCCTGACATCTGACCCCGGGCCTACCAACCCTGACCCCTAACATTGCACGCTGACCTGGACATGCATGCCATGTAACAAGCTGTTGCTTGTTGAGACATTGGTCCTTGACACTGAATTATAAGTCTCAACAGCCTGTTCCTAATCGAGCCTCTCAAGGCCCATGAGAATCTATACAGGCTGCAGTGTTATTAAACTACCAATGTTATGACTTAATAATAATTAAAGTGAGACAGGAAACATAGCACAAGAGATGTGTGACCTGCAGCTTAAAGGAAAAAATATATAATAAATAAATTGTGACAAATAAATATTTTTGTTCTGTAAATCAATCGTGACTAATAATCATGATTCATTTAAGATTACAGTATCTACTAAAATAATCAGTGTTCTCAATTTAGTTGTAATGTGCAACCTTGCATTAGGTTGGACTCAAATACATGCAGTCAAAAGTATTATTTATACATGGATATAGCTGTTTTGTGTATTTGACAGTATGAATGTGTGTTTATGTATTCTTCACAATCCTGTTCCTGCAGGTGGAGAGAGGAAGTCCCAAGAGCTGCTTCCTGTTCCTGGGGGAAATCTTATGCGAAATCAACTGGGTCAGTGTTCTGAGTGACCATCTGCAAACCTTACCCACCTCCGCAACACAGACCTATCCAGCTCTACCCAGTGCGGGCACTCAGAAGGACACACACACCATGTTGGTCTATCTACTACACATGCTAGTTTTTCTCACAAAAGAGGAGCAGCTCCTTAGCCAACAGGTATGTCCAAACTACTTTGTTTTCACATCAGGGTGATTTTCTGTTATAGCCTAAGACTTATTCCCATTTCTCCATTCATTCATTCATTCAGGACTCCCCTCTACTCAGTCTGTTGGTCCAGTCCACCTCCCTGCCCTGGCACCAACTGGACCTCTCATCATACCAGGGCATTCTGGGATATGTCAGCACCCACTACCCTCCCTCCCTGCTGCTCAGTGCTGACTCCGCCCCTCAGCTGCTGCTCAAATCACTGCGCAGCGCCGCTGGGCTCCAGCCCCGCCCCCATGGAGCTCCGCACAGGGTGAGACAGAGCGGTTCCTTCAGCCAGTCAATTTAGTCTTTCTCTGTTTGGTGAAAGAACCAGAATGATGCATGCAATATGACCAAACAAAATGCAGCTGATTTTTTATAGTAGCTCCCTCCTTGCAGTTTTTATTTACATTAATTGAGCTGTGATGGCATCCACAACTTGAAAATTGCCCATGTAGCTAAAGAAATGATAACGGTAGCAGGGATTCCGTTAGCCGGTACATGTACTGTATGTTTAATATGATAGTATCCCATTCCGAACGAGGCCTCTGAGTTGGCCCAGGAGTGAAACCCAAATTACCCCTCACAGGAACACTCTTCTCTGTCTCTTGTCCTCTGTCGCTGTCTGTCGGTCAGGAGGAGACATTGAAAGCCGGGGCGTGTGTGTGCTGGAGTGTTCAGTCCTTGGTGACTCTGGAGCAGGGAGGCAGCATCAGCCTCAGCAGCCTGGAGAGCCAGCTGGAGGCATTGCTGGAGAGCATCGTCACGTTCAACCCACCAGGTACGTTGTCGTCATCCTCAACCATATCATCACCCACCAGTAATCAATAGCAGGAGGACATGGCTCTACTCACCGTACTCTTTCTCCTCTGTTTTGTCATATATTTCTCTCCACCCTCCTCTCCTCTGCAGAGACGGGTTTGGAGCAGAGGCATATGGCGTTCTGTGGTCTGTTCAGTGACGCGCTGGCTTTGCTGAACGGCGTGGGCGTCTCAACAGGAGAAGCCCTTGCAGCTCATGTCATTGCCTGGCTGGACCGGAAAGGGAGGGGCTTCCCTATACTTCCACTTCTCACTGCTTGCTCCCGTTGTCTTGCGTCAGTCCGTCACATGACGCGCATCATGGAGGCCTGCATCACAGCTTACTTCAACCATGGTAACCAAAGTAACAGTTGAGGGTTATTTAGGGTACCCAACTTCTTTTATTTACTTGTTGACTTGACAAATTGAAATGTGTTATGAATAGAAATATGAATGAATATGTTTCTCTCTTTTGCATAGTCTTATAGGAATTTCAATGTCATTTCAAGGGATCTATGGATTTGTGTGCCTTACACTTTCTCTTTTGCTGTGTTCAGCAGAGGAAGAGTGTGCAGGTTGGGGTCCTGTGTTGGCGTCCCTACAGGTGCCTGAGCTCACCGTGGATGACTTCCTCTCCGAGAGCCAATCAGGCGGCAGCTTCCTGACGCTCTATGCCTTCATCCTGCAGCGCCTCAACACGGAACACACAGCAGCTAATGACAGGAGGACGCTGGCTTTACTCAACACGTGGACCAATCAGGTCTTCCCCAGGTCTGACCTCCTCCAAGCCCAGTCATTCTTTCTCTCACTAGCTTTGCCTTGAGAGATTCCATGACTCAGATCTCCGGCTTTCCATCATTTTGATTGAAGAGGCTACACATGTTGTATGTGTTGCTGTGCGAGTTGCAGGCAATATGAGTCATTATGCATACTGTGGTGTGTCTTGTGTGTCCAGTGGTCCAGGTGATGAAGCCAAGCTGTTTCTGTGGTGGCACAAGGCCCTGAGCCTGTCAGCGGAGCAGCTGCTGCCGCAGGCGGGCCAGGGCGAAGTCTCTGGAGTGGTCCTGAGTCTCCTGCGCCTGCAAACCAGACTCCTTCAGCTGGGAGAAGAGAGACTAAACTCTGGGCTGCTGGGAGCTATAGGCCTGGGAAAGAGGTCTCCCGTTTCCAATAGGTAAAATATCATACACATAGGGGGGTACGGTGGTGCAGTGGTAAGCGCTGTCGCCTCACAGCTCGAAGGTCCTGGGTTCGATTCCCACCTGGGACGCCGTGAACGCTGAAGGAATGCGTGCCCGTCCGCATGTCCTCGAGTGCCCACCGCCCGGGTAAGGTCGTCAAAAGGGCCTTTCTGTGTGGAGTTTCATGTTCTCCCCGTGCCTCCCGGGGGTTTCCTTCATATAGGAACCCCCTTCACCAAAAACATGCAATATCCTGGTTGCTAATGTGGTTCCTCCTCTGGTCGTTAAGGGCGCCTGTTCAGAGGGAGGGGAACTGGTTGGAATAGCGTGAACCTCCCGCGTGCTATGTCCTACCGGGGAAGCTTCCCCTGTCCGGTGAAAAGAAGCGGCTGGCTAACTGCCCATGTCTCGGAGGAAGCATGGAGCCAGTTTCGGCTCTCCCCAGATCGGCAGAGGGTGGAGTAGCAACCAGGATAAATAAATTAAATTAGCACTAATGGGGGATAAAAATGGGATAAAAAAAATCGGGGAGAAAAAAAAAAATATATCATACACATTATTAGTGAATTAGTACAGACCTTATATAGGCGAGTGCTTTTACCTCTACAGTACCCAGACACCCCACCTTATATAGAATCAATTATTAATGCATGAACATGTTGACAAACTGACTATTAATGCCTGTTTATGTCTAGGTTCAAGGTGGTGGTACGTAGTCTAGCAGCATTCCTTTCAGTCCAGGTGGCGTCAGACACTCAGCTTCGTCTCCAACCCACCAGTGACCTGCAGCTCTCTGCTAAAGCACAGCAAGTATGCTACATACACGCACACACATACACATTACACACACACACAGCGCATTTCTTTCACTTTGTGGTCTGTAATTATCTTCTAAAAATACCTTGTATTTCTTGTACTGGATGTAGGCGTTAGGAACATTGGAGGCCATGCCCAGCAGTAAGCAGTATGCTGAATTGGAAGACTCTGTGGCTAAAGCTGTTCAGTTCATCCGCTACCCGGGACACTGTCTGAAAGACGGCCCCCGACTGCTGGCCCTGCTAGCCAACCTCCTCTATCCTGACCTCCGATACCTGCACATCATCCACTGACACTCGAGCACAGGCTGGTAGCACCGCTAGCATCATACCCTGACACTGTGGTGCTGGGGCTCAGGAGGATTTGACTCTCCATTGACAATAGAGTAAGCCTCTGTTCTGCCCTGTGAACTTACATGCTGGAGCACAGAGGGTCCAGTCAGCAGCACTGGAAAAGATGGTAAATGGCCACCCACCAAGCACAGACACTGTGCTGCTACATCACCATGCACAGACACTGTGCTGCTACATCAAGCAGGAGCTGACTGTCTTATCCACTACTTTGCAAGAGTAACCGTCTTTACATCTGAGCTCACTGTTCATCTGTGAAAAAGGCCAAGTCTTTTCTGACTGGTAAAGTACAATCAGGGACTAACCAGAAGAATACGACATTTTATGTACTTATGCTGTGTCTCTATGACTTTCTTTTTTTGCACTTTGCTAACTTTTATGTAACTCTCATGTTTAATGCCTTGTTGCTTTTTATATAACTAGGCATCTTGCGCGCTATGCGCTCTCGATTCCTAGGCTCGCCCGCCCTGCAGCTTGCCGAGCTGGCCCTGCAGCTCGCATACGCAGTGCGGCCCCGCCCGCCCTGCAGCTCGACCGCTGTGTGGGCTCACTTACTCTTATGACATCACTGATGATGTCACCATACCTATAACATCATCAGTGATGTCACAATGCACAATTGCTCAAGTGACATCACTTCCAGTTGGGTGACATCACTTCCGGGACTAAATTGAAACAGAGAACAGACAGAGATTGCCCACTTTCCCCTGTTATAGTAGATAGATTCCTAGGCTCGACCGCTGCGAAGCCTCGCCCGCCCTGCAGCTCGACCGCTGTGTGGGCTCCCCTGCTCTTATGACATCACTGATCAGTGTGGGGGGAATTTAAACAAATAAGCATTGCCCACATGCTCCCTTTTATATATATAGATAGATAGATAGATAGCTACCTGTTTTATAATCTGTTCAATTCTTGATTTGAGCTGATGTTGCACATATTTATTGACAATTAATCAGAATTCATATCAAATTCACTCTAGAGTCGTAGACAATGTGTTGTGTAAACAGCTGTCTTTAGATCTGTTTCACACTTGTATGGGGAATCTAATTGAAGTTGAAGGGATCCGGAGGAGGCAAATGTTGGAGGACTTGAGCTATGGATAGGTGAAGACATGTGGCATACTAGGGGTGGGAATCACCAGATGCCCCATGATATGATATTAATTCACAATACCATAGTATTGCGATATGCTAGTATTGTGATATATTGAGTATTGCAATATTGCGATATATTACCTTTTTTCAACTGCAAATTATGTCCCCAAAGGAAAAAACTTTGTCAACATCTGTTTTTATCTAATGAAATTAAGTTTCCAGTCTGTTCATCTCACTTCAATCATTTTTATTGCAGTAAAATGGGATTGTCAAGCAGATAGACTGACCAATGCTGTCATAAAAGCATGTAAATAACCTGCATTTATATAGCGCTTTACAATCAGTAGGTACATTCACACAGATATTCATACACTGATAGTGGCAGGCTACCACGCAGGGTGCTGGCACACCATCGGGAGCAATTTGGGGTTCAGTATCTTGCCCAAGGACACTTCCACATGCAGACTGGAGGAGGTGGGAATCGAACCACCGACCTCTATCCAAAGCGATTAGTGGAGGACCCACTCTACCTCCTGAGCTACAGCCACCCCCGCTACAGCATGTCATGAATTTGTCAAATAAAATATCACAAAACTTGGCATTTGTGCAATACGATATATTGCTACACAAAATATCGCAATACTATGCTGTATCAATTTCCCACCCCTATGGCATACCAGGAAAAACTCTGTGTTCATTGGCTGGTAGAATGTAGCTTGTAGCATCCAGCTACAAGTTACATTCTACAGTAATGTTTGGTACTAGCTACATGTACTGTATGTAGCTGAATCCATTATCTGCCTGTGCAAAATGACCATGTTTAGTTGCAAAATATTTTCCAGTATTACATTTTATGTATAGCCAAAAAGTGCTTTTATTGTTTCTGCCAAAGAGGATTATTTTTGTCTGCTCAGTTAAACCATCTTGAACACGCATAATTAGTTTGTTTTGTCACGTTTCTGTTAGGCATAAACAACTGTTGTACTCTGAAAAAGCACATGCATTAGAATATAAGTACCACTTATAACATGCCACAAGTTTGAGCCTTCTCATATAGTGTGCAGTGTAATACAAATCACTTGTGCTGTGGTATTGCTAAAGCAGCAGGGAAGTCACGTTACTGTATATCACTTGACTTAACTTAACGCACACATTGGTTGATCTTGTTGCTCCCATTAAGGCATGCGTCAGCCAATTAGGAATGAAGGCACATTTTTCATCCAGATCGATTATCATAAATCCAAAATGGCTGCCACATGTTCAATCTCCCCGCCATGTCGCCATTTCTGTTGATGTGTGCCATCTTAATAATAATAATGGTGCAGCATTTCTGCAGGCTGTAGTCCTCCTTATTGCCTGTGTTGAGTGTGACTGTGTTAATGCCATAATAAGCATGTCTCTGCGTGAGTCAGTGATCAGGAACGGGTCTGTAGGGCTGCTGTAGGAGGGAGCTGCAGTGCAGTGCCATGCTGCACAGAATCATTTCTTCCCTTCAATATAGGAAAGAAAATATCTCACAGCTGGTATTTATCAACCATCTCAGAGATCAGGGACAGTGAAACCTCAGAGAAGAAGAATACTGATGTACTGTAGTGAGTTGGTGATAGAGCTGAGCCAGATATAGAGCC
>NC_139631.1:21790072-21800072 GCF_964638095.1 Poromitra crassiceps | reverse complement strand
TTGGTCACCAGCTATTCACAGCCTGTGATCCCCCCGGCTTCCTGACGTCAATTTATAAGGACCCAGGCAGTCAGTGCCGGGGCGCAAGCGGCAGGCAGAGCGCTCCAGACGGTCTGAGAGAAAGAAAAGAAAAGAAAGAAAGAAAGAAAGAAAGAAAGAAAGAAAGAAAGAAAGAAAGAAAGAAAGAAAGAAAATAGAAAGGAAGAAAGCGAAACGGGACCATGTTGATCTGACATTCCTCACATTCCCGAATATTCTGGTAGGACTTTGTTTATGTTGTTTTCCTTTTCTTTCATTTGAATCGCCTGTCATTAGACTGACTATGGCTGTTTAACCTGCATGTCACCAGCCGTGTCACTAATGTGAAAATATCGAATATCGTTTCCCATCGTCGGTATTTACATCTTGTGGTTGGTGTTTGCTTCTTCTTGGTCGTTTATCCAGTTAGTGTCGGGCTGTATAGCGCACCGTTATCTCTTTGTCTAATAAAGCAGCAGTGTAGCTCAGGCTGCATACTGTTATGAATCTCACTTAACATTCACCAATTCATTTTAGTCGCCTTTTGTGCGCGCTCTCCAATAATAGACGCTTCACGGTGTCCTATTCAGCTGTATAGGGGCTTCTGCTTTCTCTCCACCACACATGCCTTGAGCGTTGGGCCAAATCATGTGTTAGGCTCAGCCTACATTTGAAATAAAATGGGGATAGTGTTGAACCTGTGATGTGTCACAGAGAGGAGAGGAGAGGAGAGGAGAGGAGAGGAGAAGAGAGAGAGGAGGAGAGGAGAGGAGAGGAGAGGAGAGGAGAGGAGAGGAGAGGAGAGGAGACTGAGGAGAAGAGAGGAGAGGAGAAGAGAGAGAGGAGAGCCCTGCTATGGTAAAGCAGCTGAAGGCAGGGGGGATTCCAATGCACTCCTCCTCATTACATTAGCCTGCCTACTCCACCAGCAGGCAGGCAACCACATCCCCATAGCAACAGTTAGTGAAACCGGCACTGCATTTCCATTTAGCTGCCTGGCTCCAACTTGAATGCTCCCGTTCCACCAAATAGACCTCCCCATAAAGCCCTCCTGAGTGTTCCACCAAATAGACCTCCCCCTAAAGCCCTCCTGAGTGTTCCACCAAATAGACCTCCCCCTAAAGCCCTCCTGAGTGTTCCACCAAATAGACCTCCCCCTAAAGCCCTCCTGAGTGTTCCACCAAATAGACCTCCCCCTAAAGCCCTCCTGAGTGTTCCACCAAATAGACCTCCCCATAAAGCCCTCCTGAGTGTTCCACCAAATAGACCTCCCCATAAAGCCCTCCTGAGTGTTCCACCAAATAGACCTCCCCATAAAGCCCTCCTGAGTGTTTCTGTAATGAAACACTGAAAAGCAAACATCGTATCAGAAGGGGGACCCTGGGATAAAATCTTATCAAATGGGGGTCCGTGGTCTAATTTGTGTCAGTTTAGGGGTCCTTGATGTGAAAAAGTCTGAGAACCACTGATTAAAACCCTAACATGTGTCCCTCCAGTGAACGTGGCCCGAGTCGAAGAGGGGTCCCGTGAGAGAGTGTGTGTGCTTGTGTGCGTGTGTGTGTAGGTGTGTGTGAGAGTGTGTGAGTGTGTGTACTGTAGCTATGGGGAAAGACTACTACAAGACCCTGGGCATCCCCAAGGGCTCCAATGAGGAGGAGATCAAGAAGGCATACCGCCGCATGGCGCTCAGGTTCCACCCTGACAAGAACAAGGATGCCAACGCAGAGGAGAAGTTCAAGGAGATCGCCGAGGCCTACGAGGTGCTCAGCGACCCCAAGAAGAGGGTCATCTACGACCAGCTGGGAGAGGAAGGTGAGAGGGTTCATGTGCCCTGTCTGTGTCTGCCCGCCTGTCTGTTGACTGGTCTGTCTGTGTCTGCCCGCCTGTCTGTTGACTGGTCTGTCTGTGTCTGCCCGCCTGTCTGTTGACTGGTCTGTCTGTCTGTGTGTCTGCCTGTCTGTTGACTGGTCTGTCTGTGTGTGTGTGTGTGTGTGTAATGCATAGGATCACTGTGTAAAAGCCGTCAGAGAGGCTAGGCTGGGCAGGCTTCAGTGCCGTCTCAGTGTAGCCTTGCTAGGCTGGGCAGGCTTCAATGCCGTCTCAGTGTAGCCTTGCTAGGCTGGGCAGGCTTCAGTGCTGTGTCAGTGTAGCCTTGCTAGGCTGGGCAGGCTTCAGTGCCGTCTCAGTGTAGCCTTGCTAGGCTGGGCAGGCTTCAATGCTGTCTCAGTGTAGCCTTGCTAGGCTGGGCAGGCTTCAGTGCTGTGTCAGTGTAGCCTTGCTAGGCTGGGCAGGCTTCAGTGCCGTCTCAGTGTAGCCTTGCTAGGCTGGGCAGGCTTCAGTGCCGTCTCAGTGTAGCCTTGCTAGGCTGGGCAGGCTTCAGTGCTGTGTCAGTGTAGCCTTGCTAGGCTGGGCAGGCTTCAGTGCTGTCTCAGTGTAGCCTTGCTAGGCTGGGCAGGCTTCAGTGCCGTCTCAGTGTAGCCTTGCTAGGCTGGGCAGGCTTCAGTGCCGTCTCAGTGTAGCCTTGCTAGGCTGGGCAGGCTTCAGTGCTGTGTCAGTGTAGCCTTGCTAGGCTGGGCAGGCTTCAGTGCTGTCTCAGTGTAGCCTTGCTAGGCTGGGCAGGCTTCAGTGCTGTCTCAGTGTAGCCTTGCTAGGCTGGGCAGGCTTCAGTGCTGTCTCAGTGTAGCCTTGCTAGGCTGGGCAGGCTTCAGTGCCGTCCCAGTGTAGCCTTGCTAGGCTGGGCAGGCTTCAGTGCTGTCTCAGTGTAGCCTTGCTAGGCTGGGCAGGCTTCAGTGCTGTCTCAGTGTAGCCTTGCTAGGCTGGGCAGGCTTCAGTGCTGTCTCAGTGTAGCCTTGCTAGGCTGGGCAGGCTTCAGTGCTGTCTCAGTGTAGCCTTGCTAGGCTGGGCAGGCTTCAGTGCTGTCTCAGTGTAGCCTTGCTAGGCTGGGCAGGCTTCAGTGCCGTCCCAGTGTAGCCTTGCTAGGCTGGGCAGGCTTCAGTGCTGTCTCAGTGTAGCCTTGCTAGGCTGGGCAGGCTTCAGTGCTGTCTCAGTGTAGCCTTGCTAGGCTGGGCAGGCTTCAGTGCTGTCTCAGTGTAGCCTTGCTAGGCTGGGCAGGCTTCAGTGCTGTCTCAGTGTAGCCTTGCTAAATAGGCGTTATGATGGATTTAGTTGTTATAGAAATAGCTCAGTAACTGACTCAGCATCTAATATAGCAATGGAAGATTGGTGAGCCTTCACTCCTCTGAGAGGGTGAATGTTAAAGTAATAATGTCGTGCCTCTTCATTTCCGTGTGTTTGTGTGTGTGTGTGTGTGTGTGTGTGTGTGTGCGCATGTGCATGTGTGTGTACGTGTGTGTGTGTGTGTGTGTTTATGTGCGTGCATGTGTGTGTACGACGTGTGTGTATGACGTGTGTGTGTGTGTGTGTGTGTGTGCGTGTGTGCGTTCTGAGTGTATTAAGAGCTTTCGTGTCAATAACACTTCCCAGACCTAACTCCTTATCAGTATACCGCTAGCTCTTCAGAAGTGTCTGTGCGTGTGTGTGTGTGTGTGTGTGTGTGTGTGTGCGCGCGCACACGCACGTGCACATATGCATGCGTGTGTTGGCAGACAGATGGCCTAAAATCGTGTCATAGTGGTTATATGGACAGCAGCGATTTGTTAGTTGTTGTTGATAGTTTGTGGGTGTTTTTGTGCATGTGTCTGTCAGCATAGGTGTGTGTGTGTGTGTGTGTGTGTTTCAGTTTCTCCACTGCCAGTGCTATTGAAAGACCAGTGATGCTGTGATGTGGGATTTTTCCCACCCACCTTGTCTTCACTGCTGTAACCCACACGTTGTCTTTTCACAACAGACTCATACGTACAGTACATGTCTGCTGTTTGACTACTTGTGTTTGGGCTGGTGGGTGTTGGTGTTTTGAGGTCTCACCTCCTGCTCTCCCTCTCCCAGGTTTAAAGACAGGGGGCAGCAGTTCTTCCGGTACTCCGGGCAGCTCAACGTACCACTACACCTTCCACGGTGACCCGCACGCCACCTTCGCCTCGTTCTTCGGCGGCTCCAACCCCTTCGACATGTTCTTTGGCTCCAACCGCAACCACGGCCGCTCTAACGGCTTCTCCTTCCACAACGACCATGCCAACGAGGCGGAGCAGGACATGGACATGGAGGAGGAAGACCCCTTCGCTCATTTCGGCCGACAGTTCGGCTTCCCCGGGGGCATGAGCAACGGCTTCCCCGGGGAGGGCCGCAGGAGGAGGGGGGGGCATTCGGAGCGGCTGGGGGCCGGCCGGAAGCACCAGGACCCCCCGGTGGTCCACGAGCTGAAGGTCTCGCTGGAAGAGATCTTCCACGGCTGCACCAAGCGCATGAAGATCACCCGCCGCAGGCTGAACCCGGACGGCCGGAGCATGAGGACAGAGGACAAGATCCTCAACATCGTCATCAAGAAGGGCTGGAAGGAGGGCACCAAGATCACCTTCCCCAAGGAGGGCGACGAGACCCCCGACAACATCCCCGCCGACATCGCCTTCGTGCTCAAAGACAAGGGACATGTCCACTTCAGGAGAGATGGTTCCAATATCATTCACAACTGTAAAGTCAGTCTGAAAGAGGTGGGTCTCTCTCTCCCTCCATCTCTCCCTCTATCTCCATCTATCTATCTGTCTGTCAGTCTGTCTATCTATCTGTCTGTCTGTCTACCTGTCTGTCTGTCTAGACCAGTGATCCTCACTATTTCTTCCATGAAAGCCGCACTGGCAGGACAAAGTCAATAGGAGAGCCACTTTTACCGCAAAACACCAAAAGCCACCCCAACCAAGCACATCTGCCTACCATTTTTTTGTGTTTTATTGTTTTCCACACACACACACACACACACACACACACATATAGACCAGTTTCCCCTAGAAAATCTTTCAGGCCTGGAGGGATTTCGAAACGTACCCCGACCGCAACGGTGGGGGCCATCGCTGGCGACGCTAAAGTTTTAGCTAACCTGTTCACATCTATGTTCGCAATGGCATCCCAAGTATCATCATACTATTATGGGATGCGATGCGAACAGTTGTATTATGGGATGTGCGTTTCCCAGGCAACGACACACGTTGACACATTTTGGAACAGCGCTGCACGCTGGCACAATACTATAATAAATGCTTATTTTTTTTAATGATTTGACACCTTCTATTACTGTCAACACCAGTATTGTTGTATTGTAATAATATGCCATAAAGGTTTATTGAAATTTTGGGGAGAGCAGGGGGGAAAGAAATCTTTAAAAAAAAAATCTTAGAGCCGCCAACTAAAGCTTCGAGAGCCGCCAGCGTCTCCCGAGCCGCGCAATGAGGAACTAGGGTCTAGTCTAGACTCTAGGTTGGGGTTTGATTCCCAGTGGGACAAACAATGCTAAAAATATAATACACTCATGGAGCTGTAGAGCCTTTGCTGAGTGTCCTGGCATGATCTGTTTCATTCCTTTTTCTCAGCATCATTCTTCTCCCTCTGCACCGTGGGCTAACTGTGTCACACAGTGTGTAGCTAACTGTGTCACACAGTGTGTAGCTAACTGTGTCACACAGTGTGTAGCTAACTGTGTCACACAGTGTGTAGCTAACTGTGTCACACAGTGTGTAGCTAACTGCGTCACACAGTGTGTAGCTAACTGTGTAGCTAACTGTGTCACACAGTGTGTAGCTAACTGTGTCACACAGTGTGTAGCTAACTGTGTAGCTAACTGTGTCACACAGTGTGTAGCTAACTGTGTCACACAGTGTGTAGCTAACTGTGTCACACAGTGTGTAGCTAACTGTGTAGCTAACTGTGTCACACAGTGTGTAGCTAACTGTGTCACACAGTGTGTAGCTAACTGTGTCACACAGTGTGTAGCTAACTGTGTCACACAGTGTGTAGCTAACTGTGTAGCTAACTGTGTCACACAGTGTGTAGCTAACTGTGTAGCTAACTGTGTCACACAGTGTGTAGCTAACTGTGTCACACAGTGTAAAACATATTGAGGTGTGTGTGTGTGTGTGTGTGTGTGTGTGTGTGTGTGTGTGTGTGTGTGTGTGTGTGTGTGTGTCGCTGGAGGGCAGGATCAGTGAGGAGCAGAGGAGTGTGTCTCTATCTCTCTCTCACTGCGGTGTGAGCGAGCGAGGAGGAATGTGGTGTCCTCGTGTGACCGGCACTGAGGCATCGTCCGGCTTTCACTATTCTCTGCTGCATAAATATATAATGCACATACTCGCGCTCAGAAGCACAAGTGTGCATGGAGGCACATAAACACTTGCATCTTCAAACATTTTGTGCACACGCACACGCACACGTGCGCGCACACACATACACACACACACACACACGCGCGCGCGCGCACACACACACACACACGCACACACACACACGCACACGCACGCACACACACACACACACACACACACACACACACACACACACTCACTTAAAGATGGATTGTGGTGTCAAGGTGGCAACAGTCTGGGCTGTTATTTCTGTGACTGGCAGGACATTTAATGAGCTGCCCCCCAGAGGGCAGCGCAGCAGCTCTGGTCTGTCCGTGAATTAAAGGAGCTTTTTACACTTCTAATGGTGCTGCCACTCATCTCCCTGCGCTCCACGTGCTGCAGAGAACAGCAGGTGTTCTCAAACGGCCGCTGATGCCGGAGACGGGTCAGTTGTTTGTCCTCAAGTCAAAAACAGTGTTCCTGTAAGAGCTAAAAGCTGCGTTGAGTGCTGTGAATCACCAGAGACGTGATGCATTGGAACATCAGGTCTACACAGAGCACAAATTATACAGACAGCTTGGCACTCAGTGGGATCACTTAAGCACACGCATTAATAAGCAGTGGGCGGTATTTGATCAAACCTGCACGGTGATGAAGTTTACACTGCAGAATATTCCCACAGTGAAGTGTTTTGCTCTCACAGTGCCCAGATAAGCCTCTTGAGTCTGATGCAGCTACTGTACAAGACAGAGATGGTGGTGGAACGAAGGCAGAGGGAAGAGAGGGATGGAGGAGGGGGAGGGGTGTCAGGGGGAATATTAGGGAAGTGGGTCAGATGAGTCAGTATCCAAAGCAAATAGAAGCTCATATTCCACTGATCTGCTCTCCTCTGCTCTGCCTCCAGAACACACACACACTCATGCGCACGCATGCACGCATGCGAGCACACACACACGCGCGCGCGCACACACACACACATGCGCGCGCACGCACGCACGCATGCACGCATGCACACACACACACACACACACACACACACACACACACACACACACACTGATCTGCTCTCCTCTGCTCTGCCTCCAGAAGATAGATGTGACGCTGTGGCCAAATGCTAAATGCTGCAGTAAGCGGCGTGGCACCGGCTGCATATGCTGCACACTACAGCACTGCACCAATGATACATATATACAAGCCTGTCCCTGCAAGGTCATGATAGATACATACAGTACATACAAGCCTCAAAGCCTGTCCCTGCAAGGTGTTTTGGGCAATCAAGCAACTCAAAACACAAAAATAGATTAGATGTTAAATCAATAGTGGGAAGATGAGGAAATAGCCAGCAGTCTCTAAAAATAAGTATCTATATTTATTCAGCAGTCATGATTATTCTTCACTAGTGCAGTGTCCGTTCCCCCCCATTCACCACCCCGGAGCACTCCCCCCCACACACTGCACTCAGTCAGGTCCCCATAAGCGCACTCCCCAGGTTTGAAGTCGATCCGACAAACGGTTCTCGAGATACACAAAGGAGAGACATACAGAAGTCGATCGGACGGACAGTCCTGGAGATATGTGAAAGCTGTGATCTTATTGGTTGAATTGCACAAAGTTTACCATTTGCCATTTCTCAGGTTCTCACCAGTCACCAACGCACCCGCCAAGTTTGAAGTCGATTGGACAAAATGGTTATCGAGATAAACTGCTTTTTGTGTTGCCAGTAGCTGGCACTATGACTATGCATAAGTCCAAATTGCATGAAATGCGGCACCGCACTCCATCGGGGTCTGAGCAGCGCACTCCCCAAGTTTGAAATTAATCCGACAAATGTTTCTCGAGATAAACTGCTTTTTGTGTTGCCAGTAGGTGGCGCTATGTCAAATTGCAAGAAATTCAGCACTGCACTACGAGTTCCCAGGAGCACACTCCCCAAGTTTGAAGTCAATTGGAAGAACAGTTCTCAAGATAAACCACTTTTTGTGTTGCCACTTGCCAGTAGGTGGCGCTATGCCAAATTGCACGGGATTCAGCTCCCTGCACTCCGTTGAGTCCCCCTAAGTGCACTCCCCGAGTTTGAAGTCAATTGGACGGACGGTTCTCAAGATAAACCACTTTTTGTGTTGTGCTGAATTGCACGAAATTCGGCACTGCACTGTGTCGAGTTCCCATCAACGCACTCCCCGCACTGCACTCCGTCAGGCCCCCCTTAAGCTGTGTTCACACCGAGATATTTATTTTTCTCCCTGTCGCTCAATTCACCCCTTTGGAATCGCTCTGTCGCTGTGTTTAAATCGCTCGTCAACAGGTACAAGAATTGACGGACATCTGGGGGCTAACGTTTAGGCAGGAATCAGGATGAAAACGCAATGTCATGATGTTTGTCCACTATGAGCCACCGTATTTGTATACAAACTAAGCCTATCAGCATGCTCCTAACGCAAGCTTGTGTATCTATACCGGTAGTACAGAATTCATGTCAGCTGTCAGCCTGTCAATGCGGTTTGTTGCACACTAATAAACCAGCGGTTTGTTCCAAGCTAGTGTGATCCTTGACTCACACGGCAGCCAATCAGCGTTGGGCAGCAAGCGACTTTTGCCAGCGAAATTTCGCTCGAGTTGGGATATTTCATCTCGGGCGACGAACGAATTTTCGCCCTATCGCTCTGTCTCTGTCGCTCGGACGCCCAGTGATTTTTCTCCCTGGTGAATATACACTCAATCGCTCGTTTGCATTGACTTTGTATGTAAACTCGATACCAGCGAAAAACCTTAATAGGTCGGTGTGAAGGTCGGTGTGAACGCACCTTTAGCGCACTCCCAAAGTTTGAAGTCGATCCGCCCAACGGTTCTCGAGATACGCGAAGGACAGAGAGACAGAGAGACAGAGAGACAGACGCTGCCGGCATTATAGTGTAGATATTTCTGCTCCTGAATGATTGCCCAGTGCTGTTTAGTTGCTCAGTATTATGTTCTGCCCTGGGGGTGGTCTAATGAGCAGCTTCCTCTACAGGAGGTCTTGCTTAGTGCTGCCAGCTTATTTGAGCATGCTGACAGCTCCTGGGAGACACTGATGGAGGCTGGCCTGCTTCTACTGTGACAGCAGTCAGTCACAGCGCTCACAGAGCTTAGCACGACTCTGTCACATTGATTTCTCTGAGATAGATTTGTGCTGCCTGATCTATAGGTCGGCTTTTACAGTAATGGTCTGGTATTAGCGCAGCCTCTGAGTCTGCAGTGTGATGCTCTGTCAGAGCCCGTGGCTGTGCTCACCAGTGCACTCCGCCTGCACCACCCAGCACAGCCCCCATCCCATCACAGTGACGTGCTAACTGTAGCTGCTGAGCTCTAAGAGCTCCACCTCTGATATCATTTACAATGGCAAACATACTCTATATCCTCCTGAGACCCGGCGATTCATTTTTGTACACTGTAGTGTACATTATTCTCGCGGAGACCCGGGTTCAATTCCCAGCAGTGGTGCTTCCGGCTTTGTCAGACATTCCTACAGACGCAATTGGCCGTGTGTCTACAGGTGGGAAGCTGTATGACTCCTGGTCACTGCACTAATAGCGCACTAGTAGAGTTTTCAGATGACGAGGATGAAGCGGGAAAGGTTACAGTAGAGAGCTGATGCTGATGAGAGTTCAGCGGAGGAGGCATCAGCTGAGGATGAGCAAGAGGGAAACGATCACAAATGATTCCCCCGAAATGTGGAGCCTTTTGGGCCAGAAGCATCTGGACCTCCATGGTTT